>NC_055969.1:15850814-16030814 GCF_018492685.1 Alosa sapidissima
GTGTGTCTCAAATGTTGTGTCCATGAATTACTTACTAGTGACCCTATTAGTGGGCAAACGAATACCATTTTACTATATCCACACTATTTTGAAACTTTCACTGCGTACTACACAGACACATGTACAACAAAGGCTAACTACTTCATACCACTGGAAGTCACTGGTTGCTTGCAAACCAAGGGTTTTAGTGCATTTAAAAGCCTAGTGTGCAGAATACATCTTTAGAATCCATGGGCCGAAGTCTTAACATCTCATAGCCGCTTTGAAAAATACCCCATAGTTGGAGAAGCTCTTAGAGATTTGATATTTGTTCCATGTCAAAAAGAAGACGAGTTGTAGAAATCAAATCTAACAGGGATGCCATGCATTGCTCTGTAGGGAATCTTTGAACTCTTCAGGTTATAGCTGCCCATTGATTTCCCCCCCATTGTTCTGCAGGTCTGCTGTTTTTGGAAGCGAGTGCAAAAACGTGAGTTATTTTGTCAGTTCTTTATATTTGCCACAGTGTGTTTTGCCAGCACAGACAGGGATATGCCCTGAAGTTAAATGCAGTCTTTGCCAATAGAGATTAACCTTGCCATGATCTCAACAACCTCTCCCCCTCCTTCCTCCGTGTGTGTGTGTGTGTGTTGTTTGTTGTGTGTGTGTGTGTGTGTGTTGCACTGCGGTTCTGCAGGGGCGAGAATGTGGAGGACGCCTTCCTTGAAGCGGCCAAGAAGATCTACCAGAACATTCAGGACGGCAGTCTGGACCTAAACGCGGCCGAGTCGGGTGTCCAGCACAAGCCCTCGGCGCCACAGGGCGGCCGGCTAACCAGTGAGCCGCAGCCCCAGAGGGAAGGCTGCGGCTGCTAATGACCAATCACCCAGTCCAGCTTCCCCTGCCCCGCCAACATACACCACCCAACCAACCACCAAACCACCAACTTATCCTTTACACACAGACACACAGACACACACACACACACACACACACACACACACACGTAAACACGGTCACAAACACAAGCTCACAGAAAGGCAGTCCTCTTCAAAAACACACACACACACACTCAAGATGCAAACACTCACGTCCATGTTGTCCTCCCCGCGTCCTCTTGCTCGGAGCTTGTGGGTTGCTTGGGTAACAGAGGGAGATGGGAACTAGGGATGACTTGATGAGGGCTGGGTGGGCAATCTTTTCTCCTCCACCCCCCCCCCCCCCCCCCCCCCCTCCTCTCTCTCTCTCTCTCTCTCTCTCTCTCTCTCTCTCTCTCTCTCTCTCTCTCTCTCTCTCCTTTCTTTCTCTCTCCCTCCCCTTCTCTCTCCTTCTCTCTGTCTTACATCACCCTTCCTCTTCTCCTCCGCCCCTCACTACCTGTATATTCCTCCTCTCTTCTCTCCTCTCCTCCACCCATTCCTCTCTCCATTCTTCCTCTCTATTAGCACTCCACCTGGCATCACCGTCTACAGGGGATCCTCGCCAGAAACACCAGTGCTACTGTGCAAAGAGAGCGAAAACAAAAACCACCACTGAAGTTACTGACAGGTAGATGAAGAGTCGTATGGAAAACATCAAAGCTTTGTTCGTTTTTTTAACGTGTCATTTTATAGCTCAATATATAGATATAAATATATATAATACCAGCCACACTCGTGTAAACACACTATAAGATCGGAAAAATATAGAATCCAAACTGACCCTTGTAGGAAAAAGTAGGCACTCCATCTAGACAACCACCTCCTGCATGGTTCGCTCCCTGTCTTTTTAACTGAATCGAAATGATGTAAGACTTTGTTCAACTATTACTTTTGTTTTGTTTATTTTGTCCCCCACACATTTTGGGTTGTGAAAGTAATGATGGTGTATGTAAGTTGCGCCCAATTAAATTAATAGCGACGTGCGCACACAAATGATTGTCTGTGTGTGTGTGTGTGTGTGTGTGTGTGTCTCCTGTCCTGTCTAAGGCTTGACTAAGTCTTTGTATGATTGGGTCTTTGGTAGGGGTAGGGGTCAGATATTACCTGCCCTGGCCACATCTCACTTGACAACAACCCCACAACATCTTGAGTCCACACTATTGAAGGGCTCCGTGTGTGTGCCTGTGTGTGAGAGAAATATGAAGTGTGTTTTGTGTGAAGTCTGGGGACAGAGCGGTTTGTCCTCGTAAATCAGATTATGACACTTTAAGTAAGGAGGAGAGAGAGAGAGAGAGAGAGGGAGAGGCGTTTATTATATAAAAAAATATTCTTTCTAAGCACCATTGTTTTCCTCCTTTGCACCAGCCCCTATCCCTCTCTTTTCTCCCTCACCTGTATCTCACCTCCAATACCCCCACCCCCACCCCCACCATATCAGTAGAACATGTCTGTCTTTACCAGCATTTTTATTTCATTTTCTTTCTTGGTTTGTTTGTTTGTTTGTTTGTTTGTTGCCTTATTGTTATGATTAATGTTAATATTATTATTACTATTACTGTTTAATCTTTACTTTATGCTGCGCTTGCTCTAAATACCGCTGTGGGACTCATTGTGTGTCCAATAAAACCGCTGTTTTACAACACTGCTACATGTCTCTTTAGAGACCTCAGAACGTCTGTGTGTATGTGTGTATGCATGTGTGTGTGTGTGTGTGTGGGCGGGGGAGGGTTTCAAACAAGGAATATCGGCTGTGTTACTCGCACACATACGCACGCATGCAACACCATACAGTAGACACACATTTCTCTCTGGCTGTAAGTCTACTAGTTGCTGTCGTATAGGCTTGTATATTAACACCACAAATGCATAAATGCCTCCACTACCAAAAGCAGCGCCAGGGCAATGCCAGTGTGGACACTGGTGTCGCTTCCTCAACCTCTCTGTAACATATATATACTAAGAGAAAGGCCTCCCACATCCCTACCCAGCTGTACATAATGGCTAATAGTTATTTGTTGGTTGCAATGCTAAATCGGGATGCATGTCGGAGCTGACCCGACTGGACTTCCCATAAACTTGTACAGGTGACGTGTCTTGTAGGATGCTTGTAACTTCTTTGCTTGGGGGTTGGGATTTAAAAGAAAGACAAAAAATTAAAAATCAAATTCTGTAACATAGTTTCTATGAATAAACGTGTGGCCACCTGGATGGAAAGGACTCCCTGTGTGTATTGCTCTGCTTGCGGGGTAATGTAAATGCCACCACTGGGGGGGGTTTGATCTCAGGGGTCTATGAAACTCATCCTCCATTGGAAGCCAGTTTTTCCAGATGTTCTCTCCAGGTTGGGGAGAAAGTCATCCCTGACCGACTGTATCTAGTGTGTCAGGTCTCTAAGGGGATGTGGTGTACAGGGATATGTGAGACGATTAAGAAGTAAAACGCTGCATTGTGATATAGGCCTACAGCATTTCATAAACCCCCAGTTAACGGATCACCATCACATTTATGCCTTGAAACTTTGAGGGTGGTGATTCACATCTGTAGCAACATTTTCAACATTCTAGAAATTGAACAACACAATGACATTGGCACTATGTCTGACCAGGAGAAAGTTTGGAAAAACTGGCAATATTAAGGGTGATCAACTTAAGCCAAATGGGTTATGCAGGCATTTGATCTGACAGAAGTGTTACTCCCCAAACAAGACTATATTGTGAACCTTTCAGCAATAGTGTCTGCTATAGCTGTATATTTTTGAGTCAGACAACATGGAATTGTGAACTTCAGGAAAGCTGTGGTCTCATCCAAATCCATAATCCACACTTTTAAAATATCTATATATTTTTGGTTGTATTGTCAGGCAATCAAATACACCTAAGCATCCAGAAAAAACTTCAGCTGCTCTGCATACCCTTTTGACCCTGGCCTGGTGGTGGTGGGGATGTACCAATAAAACTAAAGGTGTGTATGTGTTAGAGGGGGGATTACCAATTATGTTGTCAAGGAGGCAGTTCCAACCCCCTAATTGGCCGACGAGCAGTTGAAAAGAAAATGTGTAGCTTTCGGATTGTTTCCCAGTCATTCTATGCCTCTCGCTTTTTTTGTTCACCATGTTGTCTGAGCCTCCCCCTTGGGTAAGGCGCAGGTGTTGGGTTAAATGTGGGGTGCTGGATGGGGTTTTGGTTGGCTAGGTAAACCATGGGGGGGGTGAAGGTTGGACAGTGTCAAGTGGTTCCTGCTTGTGCTCTGGTCTTACTGTACCTCCTCTTAGTCTGTACAACCACTTCCGGCTGTCTTGTCTCTTACAGTACATGTGTTCTGAGGAGTCAGAACCACCAACCAACACAAAAAGTACATAATGTATAAATTTTGAAGGAGCTGTGCTAACATTTAAATTTGTGTGTATATGATTTTAAAACAAATGTTGACCTTTTTGTTTTAATAATGATGAAATTAAAATGCTCTAGCCAGAAAAAAACATTTTACTTGACTTATTTTTTATGAAGCTTACGGTATTTGCAGGTGATCTTACAATTGCAGTTGTACCAGTGGCTGAATGAATACAGCGACAACAGCTGTCACCTGTCTCAGGTTGTGTTTAAGCCTTGCTCAAGTGGAGTCTCTTCAACTGTCATTTCTCCAAGGGGTGATGTCATCTGAATCTCAATCCTCAAAGTCTGTTTAGGGGTAATAGGGACTAACTCTCTCTCTCTCACACACACACACACACAGGGCCTTCAAGCCTCGTCTTTAGGTCTTCTCATGACATGTTCTCTGTAGTCATCTTCTGAAAACACACTGTGCAGAATATTTTTACCTGCATAACCTGGAACCTGAAAGGGTTTTCGGTTCACCTATAATAAAATATAGGTGACAAAAGCTTATATTCCTTATAATTGCAGAAGTTATCAGTTATGGACTCACATTAGTATAGCATAGTTTCAACAGATTTAATTAATGTACCAATAGCTACTTCCTTAGAGTGTGTTATTTACATTTGAGTCACATGTTTCATTTGTATCTAGCATCAGTTGAAAGGAAGATGTGAACACATTAGATTCTGACTAAATAAAACCTTTAGTTTAGCCTATCCCGAGGTTTTTGAGGCTATGGCTGGTAGTATAGTTTGACGTGTAGATTGAGTCAGCAGGGGGCGGAATTGCTGGTTTTCAGTAATGGTACAACATTTGGTGTATTCAGGTTGTCAAATTTCAGATTTAAAATTTTTGCCACAGAGAACCTGAAAACAAGACTGGATTACAAGTTGTTTGGGGATGACTGCATTTTAAAAGCGCCTTAGAAACTAACTTTAAAAGTGGAATAACCAGGGTTCAGCATGTCATTAATTTGCATATGTAGGTATATCCGTACAAATAACTGATAATTGATGATACTTGCTTCCAGCAAACACCAATATTAACATTAATCTTAGAAAAATGGAATCAAACATCACAGCTCTCAAGTCGCAAATCTGTATTTTTATGCAACAAGAATTGCACCAAGATTACAGAAAGGAACACATGGAAAGGAGAAAATGCATATTTACAAAGAGCAAAATTAGTCTAAAACATGACGCGGCTCGGATACAAAAGGGAAAAGGAAAAAAAATGTAGTGGCATGATTGAAGTAGAAAAAAAACATGTGTATGACAGTACCATGTGAGAGTAAAAAAACAAAAACAAAAGGCAGCTTGTGGTTGGCGTCATCCTCAGGCATCGCAGTCCGAGGGCAAAGGAGTCGGAAAAACAGCAAACTAATACTGAACAAAACAAACACATTATTCCAATACTTAGAAAACACTTCAAAATGAATAGGAACATCTTTAGTAGATAGTTGTGGACTATACAGTGGAGATTCCTTTGTTTGGTAAGTACTTAATTTGTCTCTTATTTTGCTTTTTAAAAAATGGAAAGGCATGATTAACCATCACAGATAACCATTTTGTGTAAGACAAAAGGCATGAAGCAATTTCACCATGCTCGAGTTTGGGGTGACGTGTACAAGTGGTCCACTTGACAACAACTCTTTAGTATCAAGAGTTTGAAGGGTCTGATTGACAAGATCATGATGAAATGGCATCATAAACGAAGGTAGGCATTCACGGTTTTCTCTCAGATGACATCACAAAGCAGTAATTCTAACATTCGTATACCATGCTCAATATTCCTGATCCTTTCCATGCTCGAGATTCCTTGTCCTTTTTCCCGACATTCTCTGGAAACAGTAGTGTTCGGTATGGAATTAGGCTCACTCCAAGCACCTCCTTGTGAAGACAACACATTTTTGATTCCTGATACTTGTAGTAAAAAAAAAAAAGATGTCCCTTATAAGGCCACAACACTGGTATCAGAGCTGGTAGTCTTTGAGAATCACAGCATGCGATTCCCAATGATAGTGTTTTTTATCCGTAGGGCACCCGTTCTCGAGAAGGCAGGTGCGGTTCTATGACATCATGGCCACAAACACTCACTTCCTTGGCCTGTTCCCCTTGTTCCTCCAATCACATCATGCATGGCACAGTATTGCTATTCGATGTCTCGCTTACATCCAATCAGGCCCGACATCGACGCCCAATCACACCTCATACCAAGGGAGCACTGACATCACACAAAATTGAGAACTGGAGCACAGAGTTTGCAGTTAAGCAGTAGGGCTAGTGACAGAATTGGGGAGAAAGAGGGTGCAGAAGAGTTGTGGCCTTGGAAAAAATGCAACAAGTGATAAAAACGATGCCACACTCATGAACACTTTCTATCACTTTAGATTCGAAAGGCAACTGGATTAGATTCTTTTTTTAAGGAGGCTCTGTCTTCTGTAAAGGGAAAGGGGATTTTTTTTCAGTCAACACTACAAAAGAGGAAACAATAGAAAGATAGGTATACCATAATACTATTTTTAAAATAACAACATTGGGTGATATACTCTGGAGAACCATCTGATGAGAAAAAATTCAAGTGAGGCGGAATTGGGCCCAGGCCTTCAGAAGGCCACAGTTGAGTTGCATTCATACATATATATTTTATGATTATAAAGAACAAACCCCGACAAAAAGGAAAAACAAACATCAACAAAAAGGTTTTGTGCACAATAACAAGACACTTAGTGTTTGGGTGCATCCTCCAATCTTTGGCAGAGGGTGAGAGGAGGTGAACATGTTTGTGTAGTTTTTTTTTTCTTTCTTAAATGTGCGGTAGTGCTCACAAGCCCCCACCCCCCACCCCACCCCTCACCCTTCCCCGTGTCCAACCACTACCAGAACCACTGATGACAGTTTCCTTTATTTTGCACCATCAGTGGTGTGTCGACTGTGTCACCACTGCTGCAGGCCTTAGTGTCAGTCCTCCACTATGAGGTCCAGTCCGTCCTCTAACCCCTTCCAGATCTCTTTCTCTTTCCCTCTCTCTCACACTCACACACACACACAGTCACACACACACGTACACATATGCAAAGCTCCGTTCCGCTACCTCTGCACGATGTCGCTGATCTCCTTGACGGAGGAGAGCAACTTGCTGAAGTCCGGCGGCTGCCCGGCGTTGGCGGAGTTGCTGGCCGTCGGGCAGATCTGGAGCTCGCGCAGGCTGCTCTCCAGCTTGTTGATGGCCTCGCGGAAGGCAAACTTGTTGCGCATCTGCTGGATGGACTCCACGTAGCTGGCGCAGTACTTTGACAGGTTTTTGCCGGCCTCCAGCACGGCACTGTGGCTGCCCGTCTGCTCAGAGTTGCGGCCGATGGCGGCGCGCAACAGTTCAGTGCTCTCCAGCAGCATCTCGCGCGTGATGGCCGAGCTGGAGAGCCGGTCGGCCGGCTGGCGCGTCTTGCGCAGCGAGCGACGAATCGACGCCGAGAACGGCGTCGCCGCTAGCGGCGAATCGCCCGGTAAGGAGTTCCCGCCTAAGCCGAGTGGCGCGCTCGTTGGGGACACGGAGGAGGAGGAGGAGGAGGATGAGGAGGAGGTTTTGGACGCCTGCACTTTCGAGGAGGCGCTGGACAGCCCGGGGAGTTTCTTAGCGGAGCCGTCTGGCGGTAGGAAGCTCTTGCCGAGCTCGGAGGGGGAGCTGGCGGGGCTGGCCTCAGAGCCGCCTTTGGCTTTGGGGTCCGACGGAGAAGAGGACGAGGAGGAATGGTGCTCGTGAGTGGGGCTCCGCGATGACAGCTTGCCCGCCTTGCCGCTTGAGGGCGGGGGAGGAGGCGGCGCCGGCTTGGGCTTCTGGAACTTGACCCGCTCCCTCTGCACGGGGGGGTCCAGCGGGTGCTTGTGGCGGCGGGCACGGCACTCGTCGCCAGCCGCCCCCAGAGGCGAGAAGACGTTGGGCTTGAGCAGCTCGGCCTGCAGGGCGCTGGTCTTGTCCGACGACGACGGCGACGGCAACTGGTTCTGGGTCTGCGGCCGCCGGCTCAGCTTGGGTGTGAGCGTCTGCGAGCTGGACGCCGGGCTGGCCTCTGCCGCGTCGTCACCAGCAGGCTCCTCAAACTTCTTGGGGAGACGCGGGGGAGGCGTCAGCGCACCGCCCATGCGTGGGGTCGCGGCCGAGGTGTCGCCCGAGGACTTCTGCTCGCTGGCCCGCTTGCGGGGCAGGGCGGGCTTGCCCCCGCCTAATGTGCCCGAGTCGAAATTGCGGGACGGCACGTCGCGAGGGAGCGTGACCGACCTCCACTCGGTCCGACTTCCGCTTGACCCAGAGGCTGATGCCGAGCGGAGGAAATGCGTCGAGTTGGACACACCATCCTCATCGCCCGGCGGAGTCCCGGCCAGTCTGCCAGGGGGAATGGCCTTCTTACGTGAGTGGTGGGGGAAGAGAGGGCCAGGGTAGGTAGGGGCGCCATTGGTGATGCCGCCACTCGCTCCATTGTTGTTGGACGTGCCCAGGAACTTGACGTTATCGATGCCATGGCTGTGGTCACTGAAGGGCGACTGGCCGTTGTTGAAGGAGCTGCTGCGCTTGGGCGGGGCGGGCGCCGTCTTCTTCTTATTCTTCTTGATGAGGCTGGGGAAGAGGTTGGGGAAGAGGTTGGTGCGCGACTTGTCCTTGGGCAGCAGACGCTCGTCCTCGTTCAGGTTGCTGTCCAGCTGGGGGCGCTCTTTCCTGGGCAGCATGGGCGACACGGCCACCTCGGGCTCCGCAGCATCTGCAACACACAGAACCCAGGGTCAGTAATGACCATTGGTCTCTCACCGTGAACAGTTCCTGGTGCCTAAAGCTCTCAGTATATCCACTATAACTAACTTTAACTGTGTATATAACAATGATCTAATATTAAAAATATCATACTATACAAAATATATCAAAATATCAACTATACAAAAGTTACTCCCAGTCACTGACATATCAAATGGTTTACAATGCCACTAAAAGACCTCTCTGCAATTCAGTGGTCAACAGACATTAACTACCCGTTTCTGACAGAGCGGATAGAGATACTGCTTTAAATGATCTTTTGGAAGTTCAGCTGGACTAATGAAAGACGGATCTGGATTCTAATTCTCTTAAAGCAACACTAAAGAAGATTTGCTCTTGGGGTCCCCCTGTAGCATAGCAGCTTTTCCATTTCGATTCCGAGGGGGGCAGTGCTCCAACCCGAACACAAAAAGTTGCAGACAATGCAAGACAATGGCAGAAGTGCCGTTCTTCATGTTATGAGGTTATGTGTCATCAAAATTATTTTGGAAACGTTATATTAAGGTAAAAAATGGCTTCTCTTAATGACAGCATGAAATGAATTGTGGAGAGCATGCATGTAAGTAGGCGGGTGTACCTGGGCTGTCTCCATCTTTGCCGTTCCTGCGCAGCGTCCTGGTCTTAGTGGGCAGCTCTGGAGCCTGCTGGATGGGGCCCAGGGTCATCTTCTTCCCCTTCTTCCCCAGCTCCTTCTCCACCTCTGCACACACACACACACACACACACACACACACACACACACAGTTTGAGATACAGCACAAATGTAGCTTTCACTGTGTGCACTTGGAATGGCCGAGGCACAGTGCAGAACAGTGCAGAACAGTGGTAAACTTAATGAAGTGATGGTGAACATACTAAAGGTGAACATGGTTAAGATGCAATGGTGAACTTAATGAAGGTGAAAACTGCTACTCTAGGATGGGTGAAAACGTACCGTCGGAGATGCTGGACTCCTGGAACATGGTCTCAAACGCCTGGTGGGTCTCAGCGAAGGATGGCCGCTCCTGAGGGTTCCATCTCCAGCCTGGAGGATTAACACAGCTCTCAGCACACACACACACACACACACTACAGCTACACCATGGCTAAGTACAAAAAAACACTACAACATTTCCAATAGTCTAGGATAGGTTATGTTTGTTTTTACTCTTTAAGAGGAGATCGTGTCTGTAACACAATACCTAGTATGACTTACTAGACCATGGATGATCAACAAAATTGTAATTTTTCCTCAAACATTACTAAAACCCTGCAGTCAAAATATGCTGCCATGGTTACACCTCCTAGAGCCTTTCAAGAGAGTTCCATTATCAGCATCATAGTTGGCCCCACAAGACTTCCTTTTTAACATGGATAAGCAGAACAGGCACAGTGGAGAATAGAGGGAGGGAACAGAGCAGGTAACATACCCTCCGCCTGTTCTGTCACTACAGTGATGTTCTGCGTACGCTCAGGTTGTTCTGTGCAGTTGCTTGGGGCTTAACTGTTACCCATACCCCCCCCGTAGGATTGTTACCGAACGTTCTGTAGGCCAAAATCAAAACACTGGTGAACGTTCTCAAGACTACCAGACGCGAGCCTCTTCTGGGTTGCCAGAGGTAATGAAGACTTAGCTAACGTTAGTTGACCTGCAGCTGCTTTAACGTTTCTCCACCCATGACCCAGCTACACATTACGGAAACAGTGAAAAGAAAAAATACCTCTCTAACCAACATAACAGCAATGCAGATGAAGTTTAGCCTAGGCTGTTGTGGAGAAATATGGCCAGCTCTGCGTCAAGACTTGATATTCTTCGTTTGACGAAGACGTCACCATCTCAGGAAGCTCCTCCGATGTCCACTTGATTTGTTTCTTGTTTTAATTTTGGAAATTTGCCTGCCTCTCGTAGGCGTTCATGACTACAACTGACAGCTGTTGACAGTTGGCCTTTGCTAATTTGGCAACCCAAATAGGAGGACACGCTAGCCCATTATTAATACGCTATTCTAGAATTAATTGTTCAAAACATAAACGAAAATTCCAAGAGATTCCGCCCCGTAACTCATTTTTTTTCATGGGTTTTACAGGGTTTTACGGGTTAGAGTAATGTTGTCAAATAAGCCATTACTTCAATTCATCGTGTTTTCTTACTCTCTGACAACATATGGTGATCATTTTTGGAATGGTTACAGTTTATTTTCCTACTTTATTTTCCTATTATTTCCTACATACTGGACCTTTAATGCAGAGGAAGTAGATTGGGGCCCAATTAGAATGTTCAAGCATTGTTTTTGTTTACCTTGTTGAAAGGGTCTATATATGGCCTATGCAGAGGCGGTTTACTCACAGGCTCTCATGAGCTCGTAGACTTTCTCAGGGCAGCCCTCGGGCCGGTCCATGCGGTAGTCCTTCTCCAGCAGCTCGTACACCTGGGACAAGTCAATCCCTGGGTAAGGGGACATCCCGTATGTGGCGATCTCCCACAGCAGAACCCCAAACGCTGTCAAACACACAGACGTTTTGACATCAATATATATTTAATGCAAATTGTACTAATAAACATCACAATTCTCATAGCTAAAGACTGCTTTTGCAGCTGTACATGAAAAGTATTCAAATACAGCCCATTACTAATACATCCTCATCACTCCCAGGAGGGTACCATTGCTATTACAAGAATCTGTGAGACATTATGAGTCATTGAGAATCAATCTCATTCAGAATACAAGATATTATGAGAATCATTGAATATTTTAAAGGGCTATGATGATATTTTTACCCTAGAGAGCTTCAGACAGACACTCACCCCACACGTCGGATTTAATGGAGAACTTGTTGTAGGCCAGGCTCTCTGGGGCGGTCCACTTGATCGGGAATTTGGCGCCGGCGTGGGCTGTGTATGTGTCTCCCGTCATCAGCCGACTCAGGCCGAAGTCGGCCACCTTCACCAAGTGGTTCTCCCCGACCAAGCAGTTACGGGCAGCCAGGTCCCTGTGAAGACCACAATCAAGGATATATTGAGATAAAAATATGAGGAATGCACATTTGGCACAGATCAGATAGAGTTTGCCTTGCCTGGGAGTGAACGACTCACATAAAAATACCTAATCAAATGTTCCGATCTAATCAGAAGTTCAGATTTGTGCAAAACTTCCCTTCCTCAGGGCTTTATAGGGATGTGTGTGGTGAGAAAGAGTCCCTCAGAGACCATTTGTTAGGCTTCAGTCCAACAAACGTCCCTGAGGCCATACAGCTTCGCTCACATTCAGTGATTAGGAAATAATGATGATGGCACAAGGAATTTCACACACATACCCATTCAATCACTCAGCAGTTAACTCATCAAACTGCTTGTGTGATGACAAACTGAATATTTTTCAATTGATCGTGTCAAACTTACACAGGAGAGACAAGAATGTCGTATGTCATACTCGTTTTGACCACAAGCTGAATCAGTGTGGATTGATAGTGTTAAATGCGATGTGCAAGTGGAAGGAACACTGAGCTGGAATCACAACCAAGTCGAGACCCGATGGATCACCTCTGTGACTGGCACCTAATCAAAACATTCCCCAGCGGAGCCATGTGTGTGTTTGTCTCAGCCCTTCGTGACGCGACTGGTATGCGCGCTTCGACCGCAGGCCGGGTCCCAACAGGCGTGAGGAGCAGAGCAACCTCCGTAAATCACAACGGGTCTCGGGGAGCCGTCATTAAACAGGCCGAGGCAGGACAGGTAGGCAGCTCGACAGGTAGGCCCTTCCCCATACCTGCCTCCACTCCCTCACTGATGGCTTATCTATCTATCTGACTGACAGAGGGAGCCAGGGGCTGAATGGTAAACACTTTGCGGATTCGGACACCTCAGCAATCGACTGTAGCCTATGGCACCTGGATTTGATATATAGTGTGCACATGCATAGCGTATCAAGTACAACACACAAGTGAGTGGGACATTGCTGCTGTGAATGTAATGGTGCGTTGAAGACCACTCAAATCCTACAGAATTCTACACTTCACCCCTTTAATGCTTTTGTTAAAATATTAATTGGTGTATGACAGGTTTTACAGTTTTAAATGACGTAAATCTGTAGGAACCCATATTTTATTTAACAAGGCGAGTTCCTTGCATCTTTTTTTCAAAGAAGCCCTCGGTTCTCAAAAACACCATATTATAAGGCATTCCATAATGAAATGTATTTTTTGTATACATCAAATTCATGAACTCCTTGTTGACTGTCAGCCCTTGTAAGAAGTATGAGGTAGACAGAGCGTAACAAGCAGTGGACAGGTGTGTGCAGACAGGGCAGCGTGATGGTGCAGTGTGCGGGGGTCCTGCGCACCTGTGGATGAAGTTCTTCTTCTCCAGGTACTCCATGGCGGAGGAGATCTGCGTGGCCATGTAGAGCAGCACCACGGCGTTCACCTCCTCGCGGTTGCACTCGCGCAGGTAGTCCAGCAGGTTGCCGTGCGTCATGAACTCCGTGATGATGTAGAAGGGCGGCTCCCGCGTGCACACACCTGAGGTGCAGGTGAGACAGGATTAACGGAAGCATCACCAGCAGATTCCCGACTTCAGAAACGAGTGCATATTTATCATTAACAAGAGCCATGTCACTGGACCAGTATCAGTATCAATTAAGTCACACTCAGTTAGAAGTCCAGTAGTCAGAAATATGCCAATAACAAGTTACTGTCTTACTGTTGCAAACTTCAAATGGTTTATGATGGGTCTCAAATTATCACTACATATCTGGCGTATCACTGCATATATTTCTCTATATGGCCTGTGCTAGACCCATTTGTACTAATCCATATTTATATATTTGAAATTCAATTTTGTTCTCAGCTGTTCAGCGCACTGTTCAAAGCAGCAGTGGGCCTCAACTCACCAAGAAGCTGCACCAGGTTTGGGTGTTTGATTTCTTTCATGACAGCAGCCTCCTTGAGGAACTCCTCCACCTCCATAGTGTCCTCCTGAAGGATTGCACATATATTTTAACCCTTCAATCTGCTAAACCTCGAAAAGTGCATTAGCAGCATTCCATTAGCAGCTAACACCATAATGAGGCTAACATGCATTTAAACGCTATAGCGGTCCATTTGTCCAATCGCGTGCTTTCTGTAATGACACATTACAGACAGCAGGTGGGGACAAACTAGGCTCTGAATGCAGTACCATTATCCAATCTCATATCCTTTTTAGAATTGATTCCCAAAGACAATTGTCATTGTGGCCTACACTGAAGCATACAGGTTTATATTATACTCTTCCACCCGTCAGAGAATATACAAAGCAATATTTGCATGAATCCAAAAAATGTTGCTCGTGGGAGGAACTGTAGACTTCCTTCAGTCTATCATAGTATAATTACCCCGGGTATTAAAGAGAGGAGTTTGAATGTTCATGATGGAATTTTCAGGCAGGGATAGTGAATTTGTTTCAAGGATTTAAGGATCTTTACTGTATGGTCATTCCAACAGCGAAATGTAGTGCTCAAGTCCCGTAATTAAACACCAGGGCCCACCATAACCCCATAAACATACTTCATGGTAGAAGTACCCACATAAATAAGTAATAAACCATACAATACCGTAATTTCCCAACTATTAGCCGCAGTTTATACATTGATTTTGCAATTGAGCTATGAGGTTAATACACAGGAGCAGTTAATATGGTATTAATATGGTTTTGTTTTTTTAACTTGCATAAAACACCGTCCTGTGGTTTATACACAATGCGGCTAATACACAGGAAATTACCGTAAGTCATGTCTAAGAGCATCACTGCAGTTTACCACACCTTCAGGGTCTTGACGGCCACGGTGAGGTTGTACTTTTTCCAGACTCCCTCATAGACCTCTCCGTACTGACCGCCGCCCAGCTTGTGCTTCATGGTGATGTCGGTGCGCTCCATCTCCCACTTGTCGTAGTTGGGCGACACGCCGTAGACGGTGGGCTTGTTGCGCTTGGGCGCCGGGTAGTGCAGCGTAGTGATGAGCCCGTCGGCCACCGTGGAGTGGTGGTGCACCAGCTCCGCCAGCGTGTTGAAGCGGCTGTCCGACGACACGTACAGCTGGACACAAGAGAGGGAGAGACGGAGGGAGGGGAAGAGGGGTTGGTGAAAGCTCTCCGAGACAATGTCCATTGTTAAAGACGCTAAATACATAAATGAAGTTGAGAAGTGAGGAGGACAGGGACTGGAGACCGGAGAAGAGAAGGAAAGGCAGAAAGACAAAGGGCTGGACAAAAGTAAAAGGGGGACCTTTTGAATTGAATCCTGGGAAAAATAGAGGTGGTGGGAGTGGGAGGGGGGGGGGGGTAGCAATGGGACAGGATAAATAAGGAAAGCAAAAGCTAGGACAAAAGGATGGAAATAAAAATAAGGAAGGGAAAGAAAGAAAGAAAGAAAGAAAGAAAGAAAGAAAGAAAGAAAGAAAGAAAGAAAGAAAGAAAGAAAGAAAGAAAGAAAGAAAGAAAGAAAGAAAGAAAGAAAGAAAGAAAGAAAGAAAGAAAGAAAGAAAGAAAGAAAGAAAGAAAGAAAGAAAGAAAGAAAGAAAGAAAGAAAGAAAGAAAGAAAGGGGTTTGTAAACAGGCAAAGTAAACAATATCAGTTATGACCGCTGGGAGCAGTTACACAGGAACCTAGACATATCAAAACGTTGAATTAAAGCTTACATTGGGTTCCTGATGTACTGAAATCATGTGATTTTGCACTAAAATGTAAACTGTTGGCTGCTAAAAAGTCCCTTGGCTGACTTGATTGAAATAAAAAAGCAACAGGACCACGTGATTCATCTAATGATGATGATGATGGTGTCCGGCATTTTTGTCTGCCAAACTCTCCGTCACTGCATCCAAAAGCCAGCTGTGCATTGCTTCAGTTGGCCATGTTAAAGCATTCCATCTACAGCGCTTTTCCATTTTGTTCTGAAGATTCAATGTCCAAATCCCACTTGTTCCCACTAGTTTTTACTTATCAAATTGTCTGTGTGTATAAGAAGCACTAAAAGTCCTTTGTGACCAACTCAGCTGTGTGTGTGTGTGTGTGTGTGTGTGCGTGCGTGTGTACACACAGCACTGAAACTCAATTTTGACCGACTGAGGTCTGTGTGCTTACGTGAAACACTGAAACTGATTTCTGACCCACTGAGGTGTGTGTGTGTGTTTGTGTGTGTGTTGTTCACTCAGCTGAGCTGGGCCCGGTCCTCCCACAGCAGAGGGGACCTGCTGTTAAATTCCACAGGAATCTGGGGCATTCTGATAAGCCATACGTGCATCTGTGTGTGTGGGTGTGTGCGTGTCTATGCGTGTGTGTGCGTGTACGCGTGTGTGTCTGGGTGCATGTTTGTGTTAGAGTGTGTGTGTGTCTGCGTGCATGTTTGTGTGTGTGCGTGTGTGTGTGCACGCGTGTGTGTCTGCGTGCATGTTTGTGTTTGAGTGTGTGTGTGTGTGTCTGCATGCATGTTTGTGTGTGTGTGTGTGTGTGTGTGTCTGCATGCGTGTGTGTGTGTGTGTGTGTGTGTATGTGCGTGTGAGTGTGCACGTGTGTGTGTCTGCGTGCATGTTTGTGTTTGAGTGCGCAAGCGTGTGTGTGTATATATGTGTGTGTGTGTGTGTGTGTGTGTGTGTGTGTGTGTGTGTGTGTGTGTGTGTGTGTGTGTGTGTGTGTGCGTGCGTGCGTGTGTATGTGTGTGTGCTTGCGTGTATGTATGCTGGAGAGCGCTGGAGGGGAGGTGAAGTATCGCACAGTGGAGTCACTGGAGACTCTTGGCATTCCAGAGCGCTTAATGGAAACCCAGCAGGGTCCAGCTGTAGGAGCCAGACCGAGTGATGCTGAGGGTCAGCGGGAGAGCGGCCGAGACAGGGGAGACATGCTCTCCCTCAGAGTGTGGTGAGGTTGGATCAATGTGTCTGTGAGTGTGTGTGTGTGTGTGTGGGTGAGGTATGTCAGAGTGTCTCGGAGAGAAACAGGGATGTGTGTGTATGAAAT
This sequence comes from Alosa sapidissima, assembly GCF_018492685.1. Lineage (NCBI taxonomy): Eukaryota > Metazoa > Chordata > Actinopteri > Clupeiformes > Clupeidae > Alosa > Alosa sapidissima. The sequence goes on from NC_055969.1 coordinate 15,867,863, forward strand.
GAAAGAGAAAGAGAGAGCGATAGAGAGAGAGACAGAAAGACACAGAAAGACGTGTGTGTGTGTGTGTGTGTGTATGTGCGTGTGTATGTGTATGTGCGTGTGCATGTGTATATGTATATGTATATGTATGTATGTGCGTGTGTGTATATGCATGTGTGTGTGTGTGTGTGAGTGTGTGTATATGCATGTGCGTGTGTATGTTCTATCTACACAGTCACCTGGTCAAGTTCAGAACAGACTTTTGAAGTCTCCTTCTTTCTGGGAATTCTTCTCTGGCCTCACATTCTACACCGGCTCCTTGGTGGTGCAGAGGCGAGCGCCGACAGCTGGCCACAGAGTCGCCGGTCAGGCGCAGCCCAGTGCAACACGGCGCGACGCTGACGCACCCCACCCCACCACAAACCGACTGCATTCGCCTCACCCCCCCCCCCCCCCCTTTCTCCACAGTCCCTGCTGGTGGTTTGGCCAGGCTGCCTGACCAGCGAGGTCAGGAACATCTGACTGTGTGATGTCTGCCCCAGACCCTCCGGTGTGCCTCAGGCTTGTCTGAACGAGCGTCTCCTCGTGAAAAAAAAAAAAAAAAAAAAAGGGTTGTGAAGGGAAGAGTGAGCGTGTGATTTTCCCACCGTTTCATGTCCAGCTGGTGACCTGAGGTGGTCTGTTCGAAGAGGAGTGTTGGAGCATCTGTGTAATGCTAATGACAAGGCAAACGCCTAAGGACTGGAACGCATGACCAAATGTCATAGAGACTGGCGTGCTTGCTCATGTGCTCATGAGGCAGAGACAGATATAGCGAGCATGTGGGCTTCTCTATATGTGAAGTGAGTGTGTCTGTGAGTCTGTGTGTAACCTATGTGAGTGTGGTATAACTGAGGAGAGGATGTGCGCATAATGGTATGTGTATTTGTGCGTCTCCTACTTATGTGAATGTGCTTCTGTGTCTTCATATAAACAGCAGGTATGCTGCACCCTAGTGTGTGTGTGTGTGTGTATATATATGTGTGCACACACAAAACTATGTGCTGTACCTCTGCAATCTACACTTGTGTGTGTGTAGGTGTGCACATACTTGCAAACTTTCACACACACACACACACACACACACACACACACACACACAGTGTGCCCATCAGTGCAAGGCGCTCACCTTGCCGTCGGAGGCCGTGTTGATGCGGTAGTGGTAGACGCGTCCCTCGTAGCGTAGCGAGATGGACCGCTGACCCGGGCTGCTCTCGCTCTCCCGCACCAGGAAGCTGCCGTTGATGCCGCTGCTGAGCAGGTACTCGGCGGCGTTGCGCGACACCGGCCCGTGGTACCAGCTGTGCTTCTCCAGGCTGTTGACCGGCGTGATGTAGTTGCTAGGCACCCATCCCTGGCCATTCTTCGTCTGGGCCTCACACCACTCGCCATTGTGGTTGTAGCCCAGGACACGGAGCTTCTCTCCTACAGGATCAACAAGAGGACAAATTAAGTTACAAAGTTAAGTTACAAATTATGTTTCAATTTAATGTGTAACATTACTTAGCTAAGCTTTACATTTAAGTTGAAACTTAACTTCACCTAACTCTAAACTTAAGTTATGCTTGTACATATGTCACTTATTTCTGACAGCCAAATTAAAGTAAACACAAAAATATGTTACATAAATGAGGAACATGAGATAGGAGAAGTCATCAACAGTAACACTTCTGCTGAAATATACATTTGATACATTTGACAATACATATATCGGGAAATCTGTACATTTTTCTTCTTTCAGCTAACTGAATGAACTGAATGACATGACCAATGCAACCTGTGTCACTGAACAATGAGCATTTCATTAATTAAATATGTACAAAATTCTATTAAACCACATTGTATTTCGAGAACAATTATAGTGTACCTTTGCTAAATCCCCCTTCATATTCTTTGAATAGAGAATTTTATGCACACATTCCAGTAATTCCATTGTGAAGGCAATTCATACAGCACAATAGGGTATGAAGGCTGCTCTGAATTTAGCCTGCTTTTGTCTCATTACAGGATGTAGAACCAAGCCAGCCTGATCGGAGGCAAGTAGCTCTCTGTGACACTTGGGAATAAGCCAATGTTGGTGTTTGCCAAATACACATGCAGGCTTACACATTGATGTTGGACTGGATGTTGTGACTTAGTTGTCACAATTATTCGCCCATTATCAAAGCAGGCTTCGTATCCACAGAAATGTGAGCCATTTCTTACACTCACCGAGTGACAGTCCAAGTCCAACACCAAATGACAGTAGGGTGAAATTGAGACCACAAAAGCAACAGGCACAGATGTTCTTGTGAATGAGTACCTTGGTCCAGGCTGGTAACTCATCATGGTATTCCAAAATAGCATGGGACATGCATCTATCTGTGGTTATCTATTCTGACCTGGCCGACAATGAGTTGTAATGGAAAGTAATAGAAGTAATGGAAAACAGTCTGTCTCATCAGTTCCCCTTAATGAAGACCACTCGCTCCTAGTAGAAAACACCTTGTGCTATTCTTAAACCGATTTCTTAGCACCAGCAGATAAACAACACCAGGCTACCCACTGCAGAGCACGTCACGTACAGGGTAAACGGTGACTCTTTGACTCAGTCGCAAAGAAATTCTCTGAATGCGGAGTAATATTTGCCCAGATAGTGAGCCAACAGTCTTTTTCCATTGCTCATGGGGTTCGTTGAGTTGACATCATTGCCTGTTAGCCATTAGCATTCGTTGTGGTGGTGGTGATGAAGGTGGGGGGGGCTTCAGACAGACAGATTCAACACCCTCCTGTCTCTCACAGTGAAACATTACAAAAATACTGAGTTATGATAACTATTCTAACATATCTACAGCACCCCCCCCCCCACCCCAATGAGTTCACTTACTCTGGAAGCTAAATAAGTTCCCCAAGATTGCATTTCTTTATTGAATACACTCCACTGCCAGCCTGAAGTCATTCAATTACTAAGTGTAATTAATTCCTATAGAGGATCAATGGAGCTCCAGCCTGGGCATGCAGCCAAAATGCCGTAGGGGACTGAACTGCTCCAACAGATCTGTCAAGTCAGTCCGAGCCTTTGCAGATTTACTGCGTCTTCGGGTGGGGGAAAAGATGTGAAAAAGCTGAGTGTTCTAGTCTTTCGCAAAACCGATAGCGAGAAGACAGAGATAGCGAGAGAGAAAGGCAGAGATAGAGAGAAAGGGAGAGAGAGAGAGAGAGAGTGAGCGACTGAGAGAGAGAGAGAGATGATTTATCTCACGTCAACCGTGATCAAAACTCCCTTCCACTCTCATTATGGCCGTTGAACCTAAAACCCAGAGCGAAAGCCTCTTAAGTCTCTGGGCCTCCCGGGGTATGAACGGCGTCTCCACAGCTGCAGCATTCAACTCTTTCTGTCTCGCTCTCTCTCTCTTTTCCATCCTTCCTCTCACTCATCCTCTCACTTTTCCTTTCTCTCTCTACCCTTAATATTCTTTCCTTCTTCTCCCATTCTGGATCTCATATATTTCCTTCACCTCTCTCTCTCTCTCTCTCTCTCTCTCTCTGCCTCCCTCTATTCTTCCTCCATCTTACTCTCACTATCTTTCATCGTGGTGCAGGTGCTGCATTGTTTTTTCAACAACGGCCTGCAGATGGAAAAATGTAAAAGAAATCATCTGTGCACGAATAGAGATAAAGGAAGTAGGTGTGTGTGTGTGTGTGTGTGTGTGTGTGTGTGTGTGTGTGTGTGTGTGTGTGTGTTGCACTTCACAGCACAGCAAATATGTGGGTTTCCAGCTAGTCACGTCACGTCTGTCGCCTGACAGGCCGGACACGGGAGAGGATAAACAGTGGTTCACCCTCACTGATAAAACACATGCGCGCACACACACACACACACACACACACACGCAGCGGGGTCACACTCATGCTGCCCATCAGCAGGGTGTTCAGGAAGGTCACTGTGGAAATCGTGGCCCTGAGGAGGAGGGGTTCAAACAATGTGTTTGTTGACTCACTGATTCACTGGTTCCTGTCTGAGGGGCATTGGCTGCTGTTAATGATTTCATGCAGGCTGGTGTGATTTTAGTGGAAAAACCCTGGGTTGTTAAAGGCCAGAAGCATAACTAAGGGTTGTTTTGTGTGTGTGTGTGTGTGTGTGTGTGTGTGTGTGTGTGTGTGTGTGTGTGTGTGTTTTCTTACCTTTAGTTATGCTAAGAGTGTTGTCCCCACTTGCTACAAAGTCGTACAGTGCCACAAACAGGTTGGGGTCATTTTCGCTGGGTCCCGCTAGCAGGTTCTCCTTGGAGTTCCAACGGGCTGCTTCCGACAGACCCTGGGGCTCAAAGTCAGGTCTCTGTTCTGCAACACAGGAGGACATGAGAAAACGTTAGTCACACAGAGGACATAAAGCCATATCAAATCAACCAACCAACCAATCACAAACACACAGAGAACATTAACGCCATATCATCAATCAACCAATCACACACAGGCACTAGAACAAAGGCTATAGTACAGAAGCACAGAAGCAAAGGAGTGCAAAGAAAGTTGCAATTATAAACAATTGCATACAACTGCACACAGAATATCAATACATTTTAGACTATTATCAATTGAAACAAGTAATATTACCAACTGATAGTCTTGTTTTGGAAACACCATTGGGTCAGTTATCCAGTTTTCCAGCACTGACTTTTCCTTTCTATTTTTCACATTTGAAAAACGTTATCCATAGGAATGAAACAATGGAAAGAATGACCAAAACAGGAAAGGAGTACAGATTGAACATATTCCCCTTAAAGTAACAACACTGGATTATACACCATCAGTCAACTGATGACAGGGCAACGCTTTAGTTTATCCAGCAAAAAAGTCAACAATGCTTGCTGTCAAACAAAAATGATTTTAGACAAGCATTTCCTTTTTATTCTAAATGGCAGTTATAATACCAACATATGGAACCATGTGATGGAGACCATATCTTTTATATGAACTCGCTAGTTGTCTGCACAGAAGTCAGTGTTCAATATAAATAGTTGAGTTGGCTTGACACCTGCATGGCCAGCAAGATAAGAGGTCCTACACAACTGCGTCAAAGTGGGTGCAGGAGAGTGTGTGGGGGGACATGCCACATTCCTTGCATGCTTCACTTTGAGAAGCACAAAGCATACCCTTCCTCAACAAGACACGAGCCTTGCATAACAGCAGTCGCTTTCAGCACACTGAACCTCTCTCAAGAGTTTACAAGTCATTTGCTGAGCGAGAACTTTTCTAAACTAAGCACTCCTAAAACAGTTGCGTTTAATTGCGTTGTTTTGACTCTCGGGCAACTGAATGAGTTACTTGTGCAGTGTTAGAATGTGACCCCTCCAACACCCCCATCTAGAGCAGGTGCTCCATTATGGCACATTTTTGTGCCTCCTTTTCTGACGTCTGCAATCAGGTGGTGCGACGGTGTTTTTTTTTTCCCACTTCACTGCAGAGACCCGAGTGAATCTTTCACACAAATTCAACGATCTCTTGTTAAAACAAATGCCACTGATTGCGCAGATGTACTGGAGACGAGTGAAGGCAGAGTGCACTTCTGTAAAAGAATACAAGGCTTTACATAACCATACACACAGACTGGGACAGGAAGCAGAATAACGTGTCTGAAATGCAATACTGGTACTTGTACTTGTACTTGGCACTGGCTTGTAATATTGCATACAGTGATGTACAAACTTGCACTCACCATTTCCTTAAAAAAAAAAAAAAAGACCTAAAGCCAAACTTCAATCCATTTCAAAATGAAAGTTAAGAAAATTAAATTAGCCAGCAGAAGTTTGTTTCTGTTTCCTTATATGCTAGTCAGGAAGTACCAGTGGACAGGATGAAGTGCAAAAATTGATGCGTCAGATGACACCCTCCGGACACTTTAGGGTGAGTGGGTCGAAATGAGCAGCAGTACCGAGTTTTCCCACAATCAGCCATTTCCTCTGCTCATCCATCATTAAGCTCCACTCAAAGTGGTTTAACTGTTATCACATGACTTAATGTAAAATGCAACAGCTGACCAACAGGAATTGTGCTGAATGGTTCAAGCTACAATTCTTGTTCCATGAGAAGATAGCCTTGGCAACAAGTCATGCTATTTAAAAAGACAGAGCACCTCGTTGAGCCTGTAGATGCAACGCAGCCCATGAAGAGCTCCTTTTGCAGTTTGGGGTTGGTGTTGTTATTGGGTTGACATTAAAAGCGACTCCTTGCTTGCTTATCTAAAAGTCAATCTAAAACTGCAAATCTACATTGCATCAGCGGAGGATGTGATAAGTACTCCACATTCGTATTACTGTATTAATGACAACAATGACTATATGTGTTACGGACTACTGACTATGACGCCAATTGACTATAATACACCTTTAGCACCCTTGAGCGTGTCTTGCACTCGGTTTCTCTCTCAAAACCGGAAAATCGCCCGGCATCCTCAATGGCACGGCGCTCTCTTTTCCCAGAAAATATGTCATGCGGAGCCGTGGCATTTTCCTGGCCCTGGTGCACTGTGTGATCTGATGACGGCATTAGGAGGTAATAATCTGAGATGGGATCTTTAATAAAAGCCCAGTGCAGTTGGTAACTCTCCTCTTAAGCGCAGTTAGGCTGGTCTCTCATTTCCTGAAGCGCACAGGCTTTATTTTCAATTATAGGCCAGTGACTTGCTCTGGTTACTTTAGAAGAGGGCAAACCAGCTGTAACATACATAAAGATTTTAAGTTAAGTGAGGCAGTGCAGGCATTACAACCATGCTACAACTCATATGCCCATTTTAAGCGTTCGTTGAGTCTTATTTCGCTTTAATCAAACAAAACTTTGCAAAAAATGTGCTAAGAAAGTAAGAGAATAGAAAAACAAAAAACAGAAGAGATAGAAATGGACTTCACTCAAAATTATTTCAATGTCATCCAATCCAAAACCGATCCACAGGGCTTCACACTTCTCTAAGGTGGCCTCTCCTGTTTCATAACACAGGACCTCAGGGCCTCCTCCACAGTCCTCTTGGGCCAAACCGCCCGGTCATGGGACTGATAGTCAGATGTCATCACTCGCAGGCGAGCCCCACTGAAGGACGCCTTTAAACCCTTCAGTCGCCCTGTAACACTCCAGGGTCCGGCGGGGCGCAATTAACATTCCTGAGGAGCCCCTGATAAGAGAGAGGGAGAGAGGGAGGGAGAGAGAGGGGGAGAGAGAGAGAGAGAGAGAGAGAGGGGGAGGCTAAACTGTTTGGTGCTCTGCTCTGCAGGAGAAGCCCGTGGAGACCTGAAGCGTGAGCACTGATGAGTTAGCAACAGGCTTAATGGGCCCTGACATTGATGGGGTCTAAACACCAACTCAAGTCAAAGAAATGGGGAATGCTATCCCGGAGTCAAGAAGGGTTTTAGTTGCTGTAAAGGTCCAGGGTACTCATTAGAAAGGCCCTCAATGAAAGAAAAACAAAAAGTAGTGAGGTAATCCTGTAGTAAGATATAATGCTTTTTTGAAACACTGAATGCAGCCAGGGCTTCATAATAGCGTTGTAATAGCATGTTTTTCAACAGTTCTCTACAGCCTCAGTTCTTTTGATCTTTCCCCATTATACCAAGCCTCTCACATTGCTCACCTCCAAAGGAAGTCTGAGACTTTTCACACACTTTCTAAAAAGCAGGAAGTGAAGGTAGAAGGTAGAAAGAAGCAACAGAGAATGCCACATTGGAAATGACAAAAGATTCAATTCCCAACAGACCTTGACACTAAAAAGGTGGCTTTACTGCGTGCTGTGAATGTTTTGGATAAGTGGGTGAACTAGTAAACACATATTACCACAACTTCCTGAAATGACAGTACTAGGGAAACATGCTGCTGTGACCTCTTGGTTTTTAAAAGTAGTCCCTTATGAATGACAGGAAAGGGGACTACAATGAAGTCAACGTACATCGGGGAATAGAATCCGTGTGTGAGAGAATGTGTTCTGGATAAGGGCATCTGGCATGGAGAACCGGCAATGATGACCAAAGATAAACAAACGGAAGAACTGGCTGTAATTCCCTCCTGGAGAGGAGAGGGGGATGGGAGAGAGAACACAGAAGAAAGAAAGGAGGCAGAGAAAGAGGATGCAGAGGGGACAGAGAGAGAGACAAGGCATCCACATGACAATGGTGAAAACTGCCATGTAAAAATGTAAAAGGTTTTGCTCCTTTTTTGGCCTTTAGTTTACAAAACAACTGCTTTATCAGAGGTTGAAAATGCAAACTTTTGAAAACAGGTTCTTTTGAAAATGTAACCCTTATGTAGTCATGAAAAACAGGGGGGGAAAAAATCACGGTGGAAAAAAAGTTATGAGAAGATGAACGTTCCAAGAAATGAGGCCTAAAGTTCTCCCCCTCTCTCTCTCTCTGTTAAATTGTGTGTTTGTCTTGACACCAAGCAAGTCGCAGGACTATGCACACACCACGTGGTGTTGCTTTCCTGGCTCAAAATGCCTCTGCCGTTAGTGAGGTGTGACACCAGGCTGAGACATACACCATGACCGAACACCCGTTGGGGCAGTTTGGGAAGGGGGGGTTGGTAGCTGGAGAGGGGGGCAAAGGAAGCGCCGAGAGGTGTGCTGAGCGAAAACAGAGCAAGTGGCAGAGGAACGCAGGGGACGGAACGAGCCAGAGAAACCTATAAATGCACTTAACAGAGGCTCGAGCCCAGAAACACAGGGAGGGGGAGAGAAACACTTCCAGCAAAATGGAGGCAAGGAGCCAAAAGTGATCAAAGTCGCTAGGAACTCGCGTCCCTCCAAAACATTTGCTCCAGCGCCAAGCAGCACATGGACAAACTTTAAACAAAACCTTGAGTGGACAGAGAGAGAGAGGGGGAGAGAGAAAGACTGTTGACTTCATGGTTCAATCCAGATAAATTTCCTTACTACACACTTTTTTAACAGACTTTAAAGCATTTAAGCTACAACTAAGCTATCAGCTAAAGCTGATAAACAGCACCTATAAGGAACCAACCCCTTTCCCAGGAAAAAAAAGGGAAAAATCTTTGTTTGGGGTTTGTGTCTCTGGTCTGTGAGTACCTTCAGTGGATGACGCAAGTCTAATCACGCAAACAGATCTTCAACACATTACCACCAGACCACATATGGGCTCCATCTAGCCATGCTCACTGAGGGGGTGGGGGGATTGGGGGAAGGGGGGGGGGGGATCAGCAACACTTATCCCATGTACCAAAACAGAGACGCAAACAGCCCAAACCCTCCAGACGTCATGCTTTATTACTGCATGCCAAGTCTTCAGGCCCAGAAATAAGAATGTGGTAACAAACATAAGCTGATACTTGGAAAGAGTTGAGGGGCTAATCTAGTTCTGAACTATGGAATCTAATAGAATTTGGGCCATTAACCAAAGCCCCTGTCGAAACTTGGTTATCCGACCTCTGCGTACTGGGAGGTATGTCAACGTTATAGTTAAGGCCACTAATACATTGCTTCATTAATCAAGCTTTGCTCTGCAGGCAGGAGGTTCGGACAGTAAATAAATTTTCCTCAGCCTGCGAGTCTCCATGGTCATTTAGCCCACTTAGTCATGTCCTTGCCTTGCGCAATCCAAGCACATGGTGAACTTTGGGATGAAATGCCATCAAAAATCAATTACACTGACAGGACACAGTTGAAATGTTATCAGCTAAATTCCTAGAATTCTGCCTCCAGTAAGTTAAGTGAATTTGCTCAACACTCAAAAAGATCAACACATAAATACTGTAGTCACTCCAAGCCTTACAGAACAAAAACATTAGATTGTCCAAATGCATGCTCAGAGCAATCTACTCTGGTTTGAACTTTTGCTCTTCCCTCAACTATGTAAAACACAAATGAATCTGCCAAAATCACAGATCTGTGGGGGCTTCAGAAAACAAGGGCAAAGTGCTGTTCTGTAGCTAGACCATCGAGAAAGCTTTGGGCAAAACAAAAAAGTAGAGAGCGGCCAGGAGTCAGATTTCCTTGTATTCTCTCCTCCCTTCGTTTTTTCCTCTCTTTCTTTTCGCGGAGAGCCAGTGTGTCTAGCTTCGATCTCCCTCCCCTAAGCTCTCCCCCTCTCTCTTTCTCCCCCTCCTCCACTTTTCCGAGCTTGAGCTTTCGGAGAGATTTTTGAGGCCTCAAAAAGGATCGGCACCATCTTCTTTTACTTTACCTAGACATAGTGAACTAAACAGTCTTAATCTCTAGCAACTCTTATGTTTCAAATTCCAAAAGTAGTAATTTCTTTCCATGAGCTACCATCATAAAACACACACATACACACACAAACACATCCACACAAACACAAACACATAGACATACACACACACACACACACACACACACATGCAAACTAGTCTTTAGCCAGCTGCTCCTATACTGTCCCTGAGTGCTTACCTTCAAAGTAGTAACTGGAGGCAGACGAGAGGCCTTTCTTAGATTTACACCCCACCAATTTCAGGCAAATCTCCAACATTTTCATTTGCCTTATTTCGCTTCCCCTCTTCAAAGAAATCCACCTCCTTGGCACTACTTATCCAAAGTTGATAGAAGAATTCTAAAATTTGGACTAAAGACCAACTGACAACAACCAGAAAAACCCACAAAAGTGAGCTTAAAAAGTGAGGTTGTTGTCCTTTTAACGCGACAGATCCAGACAAGTCCACTTTCTCCGGCTTTAACAGTGCTGCTCACTTTTCAGTCCGAGGCACTCCATTTTTTTTCCCCAGCCCAGTAAAGAGTTCGGTTTCTCTCCCAAGACGTGGGGGGAAGAAAAGACACGGAGGAACAAAAAGGAAAAAGAAAAAAAAAAAAGAAAAAAAACGCTGCTCCAAACAGCCGCTTTTCCGCGCTTTGAAAGCCGTGCGTGGCTGGCAGATGTGCGAGTTAGTTGCGGGCGCTGGAGGGCCGTCCCCGCTGTGCCATTGCGCTGGTCTCCTGTCCTGTCCCGTCGGCGTCAGCGGCGCTGGTAAGCGGGAGAAGCACAGGGCCACGCTCGTGCTGCACTCTGCCAACAAAGGGGCTCTTTCAGCCACTGCTGCTCGCTGGACTGAATGACATCAGCTGCCTGGATCCTCCCACCTCGCTCCACACACTCACACACACACACACACATACACACAGACACACTCACAGAGCCACACACACACACTGAGGCTCAGAAGGGGAAAAAAGCAGCCCTCATCTTCACAGAGAGGGGGGGGGGGAGACACACAGACGGAACCCCTCATCAAAACACAGGCGAGCTTTACCAAATGATACGCCACGGAACAGAGGAGCATTCCTAGGACTGGGCTCTGTCTTGGTCGCTCTGTTTGAGGAGAAGTCAGGAGGCTAAGTTAGAGGAGAGGAGAGCAGAGGGAGACGAGAGAAGGAGGCCCCTCCCCTCAAAAACCACCAGCCCCCTCTCCTCTCCTCAACTCCTCCTCCTCTACCCCCCTCCCCCCTCTGCCCAGCGGTTCTCTCCCTCCTCCACTACCACCTCATCCCTCTCTTTTCTCTCCCACTCTAAGCTTCGATCTGACATGTTTACACGTTTGACAGAATGGGCATTAAAACTAGGACAAACTTGTGCACTGCATGGCTCTGCTTGGCTCAAACGGTCCCCAGATAATAACTCTCTCTAACAAACACATGTGCACACTGGCAGTCTTCCTTATTTTTCCAACTTTTCTCTCGCCAGAGGCTACATCTACCTTAATTAACAGTGCTTGCATAGTTCCAATAAGAAAAGCCAAACATTGATGGAAAGAGGGCTAAGCGTATTTGTCAAAGGCTAATAAGTGCAGAGCTCAGATGCCGTTGCAACAGTTATTCCCTCAGCTGTCCTTGAGGCTGGCCTGACTGATACTTAAACATGGTTTGTGGTTTCAGCAGTCACACCATGAATCCCGTGTGCAGAAACCTAACACAGATGAGCAATTCAAATAAAAATGTGAAGAGGGGGAACTTCAGTTTCCTGCCAGTGTCTTTTACTTTGGAGAGGGAAGGGAAGGAAATAGAAGAACACACAGCAGATTTTGCTTCCCCTTAACACTAGTGCTTGTGACATTGTTGACATTGTTAATCATCACCGAGGAGGAAGGAATCAAATGATGCCATCTGGGTAACAGGCCCGCTCAGTACATTCTATTATAAAGCCATTGTAATAACTCATAGCATTTGCTGATTTTTACACTCACTGCATAAAGCAGACAAAAAGAAAAATCATCAATAAAATGAGTGTCAATATAGTACCAATGTACTGCTGATCTAATATGACATCTAACAACGAAGCTATACATAGGAACATTCTTACTCTTGTGTGCAAGAGAGGGGAAAGTATTGGGGGTTGCGCTGAGATGACATCACATCAGCTCAGGTGCAGGGAACCAACAGAAGCAGAGAGGCAAAAGATTGTAGGTTCACACTGAAGAAAAAGGAAGACTATGTTTTATCAAAATCAAAGACTTGTGATATAGAGTGCAGATGAAAGAGCACAATGTTTTCCTCAATGCTAGGCTACTTGAAAATGGAGTAATCCACACCATGATGAGGTAAAAAAAAACTTGTGGTGATTGTGACCTATCTATAGCATTCTAGATGGAATCCACCAAAGTTTCCAAAATGGAAACAACATGACATTCTAATGTTCAGATTCCAGAGCCACAAATGAAAATGTAAGTTATTTAGAATCCTCCCATTCCGTTGCTGTATGCTTTTCTTAGCTGCACGAAAATGGAGATGAGACTGAAAATGGAGATGAGACTGAGCCAGGGAGTTCAAACCGCATTCTCAACCCAGTTCTCAACTAGACAAAAGAGTCCCAAATAAAACATATCTGGTTAAATAAAAACACATGGAAGCAACTCTTCCATGTGAAAAAAAAAAACAGATTGTGTACTTGATGAGGCAAGAACTGTGCTACATTTCAAACCAACCAGGTATCTCAGGATAAATGGTAGTGATTGTGGAAAACAGTCATTGATAATGCTCACAGCTGTACTGGACTAATGGAATTTTTGTATGACATCTCTAACCAAAAATATACTCATTATGACATTTGCAACAGTTTTACAAGCCTTTTCAGCCCACCTAATGGTTAAATTACATTAAAATACAGGGTATAACATTTGCAAACTCCATCAAGGGCATCTCCCGTTTACCAGGGCTTAAAATAGACGTTCCAATATGCCAAATAGTTTACTTCCAAAAATCCATCCCAAAATGATGCCACCGCTGGCTGCCTAAAAAAAACCCCAAGCCTGATAAACTTGTTGACCCGGCGCTTTCTGTGGGAGAAATGGGTTTTCAGGACGGCGGCGAGGGCTCAACGCTAAGTATTAGTTCTTCTGGGTCGCATCCACTGAGGGTGAAATCACAGATATTAGTGCACTTGAGCTGGTGACTCCAGACAGGCGGGAAGCCAGGGCCACTCTGGAGCCTAGAAGCATTCTGGCTGGCAGGCAGGCAAGGCAGGCGGACTGGCGGGCTGACTGGCTCTCCCAATGGCTGACAGGATGGCTGAAAGTCTGGCTGGCTGGCTAACGCACACACACACACTCATTCGCTCAAATTTCCAGCTACCAGATGAGAGAGAGAGTCTTTTTTTGGGGAGGATGACCATGAGACTTGCCCACACCACAGGACAGCAATTTCATGTAGCATATACTGTAGCCATGGCAGTAGTGGACAAGGGCTCAGGTGTCTTGTTTGTGCCGAACCCAGGAGCAGAACTTAGTTCCTGAATATATATATATATATATATATATATATATATATATATATATATATATATATATATATATATATAATATAATATATATATTCTATATATTCAACTGATATAAATGTATATTTTTAATTTGTAACAAAAGGCCAAAGTTTTGTAGCCGTGTCGGCAGAATGTTCGGGTCCAGTGTATGCGTTGGACAATGCAAATTTTGTCATCCGGACTGTGCACAAATATCTAATGTGTCATGGACCTGTGCATGTTGATTGTGCATATGCATGTCATTTTAATAAAACACTGTTTGTTAGCGAGCACAAACAGTTTTCTTTTTTTTAAGGTATCCAAGAGCCTGTACACGTACACTGGGAGGCCTTGTGAGTGGTCATTGTTTTTGTTAGCATTACCGGAGCAGGACAGGCACAGGCATACAGGAACACAGCATTTTGGTTGAGTTTTATGGCCCCTCAATGTGCGGCGTGCAGGTCCAACACTGGCGCTTACTGATAATGTTTTTCCTCAGCCAGTCCTGGATTGCGTCAGGCGTAGGCAGGAACAGGGTTACTGCACATACTCACTGACACACACACACACACACACACTCACTGACACACACACACACACAAAATGGAGCCCCCCTGATAACATTTCCTTAGCCTGCCGCGCACCCCTCGGAATGAGTCAGATTCTTTTGCAACATAGCAGGCCAGCTGAGTGCCTTAGTGAGCTCACTGCATGCCTACGTGCACGTCAAGACGCCTGGACCGCAAACCCGTGAGCAACAGCAGCCGCCAATCAAGGAGACACGATCGTGTGGCTTCTTCCACATTTCAGAGAGAAAGAGTAGAGAGAGAAAGAGAGGGAGGGAAAGAGAGAGAGAGAAAGAGAGGGAGGAATGGAGAGGAGAGGCAAGGAGAGAGAGAAAAAAATTGAAGGAGGGAAAAAAAGGTTGCAGATGGAGAAACATGAAGCAGATTGTTTAATGATGAGCTCATAGGAGAATCACTCCATAGCGATTTATATAATCCCCCATCTCAGTATGTTAACAGTTAGCTGACGTACACAGTATGGTCTTGGGCCTTTTTTTTTATAATAACCCCCCACTCCTCCCCTGTTCTTCGCTCCCCTCATTTTCTTCCAGCTTTTTCCAAAGCCCACGGCATAGATGGATGGAGAACAGCGAAGAAGAAAAGAACACCTACGGAAGGAGGAGGCCATTTCATTTTAGAACAAGAGCCTCATAAAGCAAACACACACACACACACACACACACACACACACACACACACACACACACAATATTACACCTTACGGTTATGGCACCATCTGCACTCCAAGTCTACCTCCTACAAAACTCCTCTGCCTTTCATTACATAGTCGCCAGTCACTTTACTGCATGATGCATTGTTTCTGTCGAGTGCAACATCCTGTTCAGAGAACTTTCACCGCCCGTAGAACCAGAGCAAGAATCGCCTGTGAAGTCTCATAACTATGAAGGTGAATTATACTCAGGAGGCTCCTGTACATTGTCTACGATGACACTTAGAATCCCTTTTAATGGTGCACATGTCTGCCTTATGGCCTTTTAATGTGCAAAGGCTATATTGTAAGCATAACAGAAAACAGCTTCAAAGGCTGTCCTTAATCTATATGAATTGCTGCTGTGGCAACGTATCCCTTGAGTGGCGCAGACCAAGTAGCGATCGTCAAAACAAAAGGGAAATACTGGGCCTGCTGTGGCCGTGTAAAAGGGAGCAAATAAAAATGATCTGTTGCCCCAGTGCTATTTAACAGTGCTGTCCTAAAGCTCACCATTAACCGACAAACTTTTGTGACAGAACCACACTCGCACACAAACTAACACACACATCACGCGAAGAAAAAGTGAAACCCGATACCGTCTAACAATGTCAGAAATGTCAGCCAGCCAGAGCCCTGGCACTGAGCCCGCCCATTTTGGTCAGGGTAGCACAAGGCATTGGCCTAATTCCACCAGAGAATTTTAATTAGAGGGAAGAAGGAGAGGAGAGGAGAGAGAGAAAAGAGAGGAGAGGAGAGAGAGGCACCCCAGCTGTAGCTAATATCAGAGTCAAGCCCTGACGGCAATGAGCTTCTCTTGCCCTCTTGCTCAGTCAGCTGACCCCCAACCCAGCAGAGACTGGCACAGCTCAGAGGGCCCCCTCAAAAACACCCCAGCGTCACCTCCTCCCCTCACCTCTCCTTTAGCATCATCTCTGCCTCACTCACTCACTCTCTCTCTCTCTCTCTCTCTCTCTCTCTCTCCCAAGCCTTCTTCCCTATACTCGCCTCCTCTCATCCCATGGCATGTCAGACGCCCAGCAGAGCACAGGCACCCCTCCAAACAGCAGAGCAGAGCAGCACGTCTTCTTCTAGCCTTCCATTTGGCTTCTCTCTCTCTCTCTCTCTCTCTCTCTCTCTCTCTCTCTCTCTCTCTCTCTCTCGAACCTGCCCAGATCCATGCCAGTGTTTATTCAGGCGGCTGTGGAGAATGCCGTCTTGGCGTCTGGGAAGGATGGTGGGCGTGGCGAGGGGCTTACGGAGCGAGGTTTTGAGTTCCATGTTGTTGTCGGCAACGCCGCTGCTGCTGTTTGGTAAAGGCATAGCATAGATGCAACAGGAAGAGAGGAGGGAATGGGGGATAATTGGAAACGGGTTTGGGGGGCAATGTGGGCATGAACTGAGTTTTATGACTAGGGCGTGTGTGTGTGTGTGTGTGTGTGTGTTGGGGGGGGGGGGGGGGAGGGATATGCCAGGGGTCAAAAGGGTGTAATAAATCAGTTATCGGAGGAACAACTAATGCATGGCATGCTGACGTTAAGAGTTCACATAATCTGAGAGTCATAGGGATTGACATGGGGTGGTTTATGGTGGAGAAGGAAGGGGTGAGAAGGGTGAGTGGGGGAATGGAAGAGGTTGGGCTGGTGCAATCTGAGCAAGGCTGAACAAGGCTGCTTGGAAAGACTGGCACCAGTGAAGCCATACAAGTGTCCAGTAATACTAGTAGAAACTGGCTGATGACTGCAAAGAGTAAAAGCATAGCATCACGTCCTTCAAAACACCAAAATGAGCTTATAAATGCTCATACTTTTTATAGACACACAAGACTTAAGGCACTGTCTGACCATCGCCTCAGTCAATGTCAGTCAGCCGGGACGGGTGTCTTCAGGGTGTCTGATGGCAACGTCTAGGCAATGTGTGGACATTGAGATTGGGCCACTCAGTCGTGGACTTTGACGCACTGAGTCCATAAGGGCTGAGGACTGTACCACGGTCACATTTCCAAGTGCACGAAGGCTCAGTCTCTAGCAAACATCTTCAGCCCTTAATGCCCTCTGCAAACGAGGCAGCCGTGGGCTACTGGTTAGGGCTTCGGACTTGTAACCGGATGGTTGCTGTTGGTTCGAACCCCGACCAGTAGGAACGGCTGAAGTGCCCTTGAGCAAGGCAACTAACCCCTCACTGCTCCCTGAGCGCCACTGTAGCATGCAGCTCACTGCGTCGGGATTAGTGTGTGCTTCACCTCACTGTGTGTTCACTGTGTTTCACTAATTCACGGATTGGGATAAATGCAGAAACCAAATTTCCCTCACGGAATCAAAAGAGTATATACTTATACACTATAAACATTACTCTCTGTGTTATGACATTAAACTGATCGTCTACCTATAGTGGAAAGCCAAAATTTATAGAAAACGTTAAACAACTACGATAAAAGGGTAACGTAAATGGTACGAAGCATAATTTTGGAATGGTCAAATTAACACGTCACAATGTGTTGTCCCATTCCTATTTATAGGATTTTGAGCGTTTGCCGTCTCTTTCGGGCAATTACTAGGGATTCAGCTAGTGAACCTGGGAATTTCACAGGAAGCAACACCAGTGTTTCCCCTAGAAATTTTTCCAGCAGCGGTGCTATTACTTGGGGGGGGGGGGGGGGTTGTTGCGCTTTTTTTTTTATTTTTTATATCATACCTTCGTGTTTCTTTTGTGGACATTTTCAGCTTTCTTTTACATTATTGGTTAAAAATGATAGAAGAAAAATTAAATGGCACAACCATTTAATGACCATTAATAATTAAAAGATTATTTACAATTTATTTAAATTTGTCTTAATGGCAAAGGCCACACCCAATCTGCGAGCACTTAATTTTTCTGGGCTTTGAACTGAATTGAATTGTGGGGGGGCCATTAATGCTGACACGCATGCACGTAGCCATGCTCTCCTTGTAGTCTAATTCTCAGTCCCAAAACAACAAACCCACGTATAAAAAAGTAAATACTCACTTTTCTTCTACATCACTCCCACAGTTACCATACAACTCACTCACAATTAACTCGAAAAAGACCTAGGCTACTTGATTGAAGTGCGACCGTTCGTCTCACCGTCAAGAGAACGCTGAAGTTATGAGAACATGTCTTTCTGATAAGAGAATATAGGCTCCTATATGTCTAATGCCGTAAACGTAGAAAAGGTCTGTTTGTGATAGCCTATTATAGCTAAGTGGACAGAATTTAGGCTATACGTATATGCCAACATATGCTCATATTTCCTTTAACTATCAGACAGTTTAAACAGGCCTAGACTGTGTTCGCCTAGCTTTCCCATGCAAACATTACATATAGCCCTACGCTAACGTTACAAGTCTAGGCTACAATTAACGTTAAGACCATACACCTTGTAGCACATTGGTTTACTCTATTGCATTACTTACGTTTTAATAATTTGTCGTTGAATGTTGATGGAGGCTCATCTTTGGGAAATCAGCTCTCTGGATAAAATTGTCAGCCGGAGCAAGAGTTCTCAGAGTTGATGACACGGGGGGGTAAATCCAATCAGCAGAAAGAACCGCATCACAACAGTAGGCTAAATCGCAACAAACTTTTTTCCCCCCATGTTAAATTAATTTCGGTAATCATGAATTGGTTTCTTTTATTTGATGTAGGCTAGGAGAGGAGGATGCATGTTTCACATTAGTGTCAATGTGTCAAAGCAGGCTTTGGATCAGAGGAATTGCTCAAGCTTAACATATGGCATAGGCTACAAGCGAATTCACGGCATACAAACAGCTTCTTGATGAAATATAACTAATATCATTTTTTATTGTCACCAGGCCTATAAGTAGGCTATTTATTGTGTAACCTACAAGTGAACGATGACACCATAGGCTACACTGTGGCGGAGCAAGACCCCATCAGTCGGATAGCTAAACAATGTAACCGTGTTCAGAACGTAGGCTAGCCATATGGGCTGCAGACTTGTCTTTGGGCTTGTAATCACCTGACACATCATGCCGCATATATGTCCTGAATAATGAGAGGCTAAGTGCGGATTTGATGCACTTAACTTACTCAAGACTTTCAGAAAACAATTTCGAGATGACGTTGGCCATTGTGCTTTTACAGTGTGTTAAGTGAATCTCGTGATATTATGTTGCAGCGGCGCTGAAAATCCAGCGGCGGCGCTGCGCCGCTGTTAAATACATTGTAGGGGAAACACTGAACACCTGTGTTTATCAGGAGCCTACAGCTGGAGTCTGCTGTCTATTATAAACAGGCATCACAATGGCCGTGGCTGTAAACACCTATGCGACCAACACATACACGCACACACACATTCTATCTGTAACACAGTGTGTCTGGAGTCTCGCACACAAACAAGGGGTCACTGGAGTACCTCTGAAGACAAAGTTCTACATCCACTCATTCACTTCATTTCAATTCAATGGAAAAGAAAACAACAAAAAGAAAAAATGTGGAAAACATTGTGGAACACACACTGTGAATGGAGCAGCTCTGGCCACGTCCTACCGAGCTGTAAACAGCCAGGGAGTATAATTATTCTGCGACTGAGGATAATTTGGGCTCATCACCTAATCAGTTAATTGCCGTTAAAAAGGTACCTCAAAATTCCAGCTTCGGATTTTTTCTTGTGTGTGTGTGCGCGTTCTCACACACACAAGTCACAGAGCTGGTTTGCCAGAATGATTTCCAGGAAAAAGCAACTATGCTGAGAGACATGGGGAGGGGGAATGGGTTTAAACGTGAAAAAGATAGGTCTAAGTACGCAGGGGTCATCCATCAGTTATCTGTCAAACTGTTGTTTAATCCCAGACAAACAACACACTTAAAATGTTTAATATCTCTCACTTTTACTTTTTATTTTAACATCACACATGTGTTGAACAAACAGTCTAAGAAACAAAGGGGCTTTTTCCATCTTACGAACATGAAGCCACGCCAATGTGATTCCTGGGCCTTGTGATTGCTTGCCCTGTAGCCAGCATTTTCATGCAGACCTATATTGCCTATAGTGTGACTGACTGTGAGAACACATAGTGAGAATGTGTGTGTGTGTGTGGATAAGGTTGACAGAGGACAACCTGCTTAGTTGCTATGGAGGTATAGGCAAGCGAAACTGGAGAACTGCTTACTCTCTGCCTCAGTTGTGTTTCCCCAGCCCCATCCCCCCTCCCTCTCTCTCTCTCTCTCTCTTTCCTTCTATCCCTCACTCATTTGCATGCTCTTCTCTCTCCTCAACTCAGACGTGCTCTCCCTCTTTCCCTCAGTCTCTCTTTTCTTCCTTTTCTCTCTCCATCTCCCTTGCACTGTTTCTCTGTCTATCACTTTTGTGAGTTCACTTGCTTGCTCTTTCCCTCTGCCTCTTTTCACACTCTCAATCACTCTTTCTCCCTCTCTCTCTCTCTCTTTCTCTTTCCCACTTTCTCTCTCTGTTGCTTACTTCTTTGAGCAAGTGATCTCTCCATTTCTTTCTCTCTCCCCAACTCTTACTTACAGGCGTAAGTCTATGCCTGTTGCTCTCTCTCTTTCCTAACTTTTTCAATTATCTTTCTTTCAGGCTTTCGAAGCTTATGCATGTTGTTCTCTACCACCTCTCTCCTATAACTTCTTCGATTGCTCTTTCTTTCAGGCTTCCTAAGTCTATGCCTGTTGCTCGCTCCCTCTCTCTCTCTCAGCCCCCTTTCCTTTGTGTCTAAGTGAAACCAGATGCGGAGCAGCTCAGCCCTCCTCCATCCTGCAGAAGAGTGGGTGAGCACTGGTGCCTGCACCGGCCGCACAGAGAAGGCCTGGTGCTATACACACACACACACACACACACACACACACACACACACAAAAGCAGCAGGGATGGTCCTCAACCACTAACTGTACTTGGACCATTCAGACCGAGACACTAGAAAAGCAAAGAGGTCTTAACCACTCACAGGGGCTTGATAGAAGAGCAGACAAAGAGTTCCATCCTAGCACCTAGCCTACTTAAAGCTTTGACCGTTTGTGACATATCCTAGTTGGCTGAAAAGGCCTCTGTACTTAACATTCTTACAGATTTGTTTTTTTTTTTTTTTTTTTTAAACTGTTGAAAGTGTTTATAAAAAGTTGTACCTCCGTCTAAGCAACTTGGGAGCAGTAAGTAAACAGAGAAATAGACAAAAGGGTCATGGAAGTGTTGTTTCTTTTAATTTAAGAAAACAGAATTTGGAATCTTTTACCACAGCATTCCATAGGGTCAGAGCTTAGAATTAACAAGCTGTGACTAGACGGAATTTTTATCAGAGCCTGGGATTCCCATCATAGGTGCAGGTTGAGGATGGCGCAACTTGAGGGGAGGTTGGGGGGTAGGGGCACAGCTGTGGAAGAAGGCTTTGCGTTTGAGAGCAGCCGAGTGCCACAGAGGGCCCGACACTGCATTTCTCTCTCTCTCTCCAAGCAAGTGTCTGATTTAAGATGTGGAACACACACACACACACACACACACACACACAGAGCTAGTGTTTGGATTTTAAGAGTGGTGCCTGGTTGAGCGGTTCCTACCACTGCTTTACAGGGAAAGACAACACACACAAACACAGAGTTGAGATTCATCTGGGGACTTTTCTTGTGGAATGCTATTGTTTCTGGATCCCTCCAGAGGACCGGCTGGCCTTCTCACGCTTGCTGGCTGTGATGATGAAACCCTGCTCTGCTGCACATGCTTACAGCGCCCCAACACAGAGGGAGAGAGAGATACAGGGAGGGAGGGAGAGAGAGAGAGAGAGAGGGAGAGAGAGAGGGAGGGAGGAAGGGATGACGGGAGAACAAGGTGGAGAGAGTCATAGGGACACAGAAAAGAGAAAGTCTGAGAATCAAAAGAGACAGAGGGGATGACCGAATGAGAGTAAGAAAAAAAGACAAGAGTAAGTGAGAGAAAGACAAAGAGAGGAGAAGTACAGGGGGAGAGAGACAGAGGAGCGAGAGGACAAAAAAGAAAGAGCAAGATGTGGAGAGAAAGCAAGAGAAAGAGCCTGCGACAGAGCAGGATGGACCCACTGGTGGGGAAGCCTCCTCCTCTCACTCTTCCGCTATCCTCTCCTCTCACCACAGTTTCCTCCCGCCCACCACCTCTCCACAGCGACCCACACTGAGCATTCTGCTCTAAAAACAGAACCACAACAGGCCACTTCCAACGCTTATTCAAATGCAAAACAAAACAGAGGACCACCATGGTGCAACCTCGACCGGCTGACCACTTCACCTCTACACACCAACGTGTGGCTGACGGTAACAATTCAAACGGCACAATCAACACTACTCCTATGGGCTTACAACCAGTGGAAGGCCTTGAATTCTTCAATCCTATCGGAATGGTCTTGTAAAACTGAGATACTGATCTGTAACAGATATTTGTGTGGTGCCCACTTCCTTGCTGATTCTTCAAGTCTACTTTTTGATGGAATTTGGTAGCCAAAGAGGCAAAGCGCTGGCAGAACTCTTTAGAAAAATAAAGATTTTTCTTTCAGAGAAGGTTCTTTCATAAGAGTATTCATATTTCATTTGAGCACAGCTCTGAGGTTGTGCCTGACATCAATATGATTAACAGTACTGAAAATAAACTCTTTCAGACTGGATATTAAGTGTAAGAATAAAAGGAAAAACATAAAATGGCAAATAACAGCACGTTACCTCGACTATGGAAACACTGGTATAGGTGTCTTTTACAAGAAGTGGCAGTGATTTCTTGATTGTTTGTAATGCGTCATGTCTGGTCTATATGTTTTCTGAATAGACCTCGAGTCTGGCAATTCGGTTATTAAGTAATGATGCAGTAATGGATAATAAATGTCTTTCCGGGTCCAACGGCTTTCAGGGCTGCTTGTTTTTCTCCGTAGACAGTAAAATAAACAAATTTTCCCGCTATTCAGAGTAGCCTTTAATAAATTGTCATCCTACTACTCACTTGTTGCCTCAACATAATAAAATTCTATTTTTCGCGGAAGCCTGGACATTACCCTTGCTTATATCATCTGGCTGCACAGCAACATTACTACTGTGTTAAAGTTAAGCGATTTTGCTTTACTCTTACTAAAACGGAGGTGATCGTCCATTCCGAAAACCGGCTTGCAGCACTTGTAAACGTTTTTTGACAAAAAAACCCGTCACGTCGGACTTAACAACCGGATAAAGATGATGATCAGCATGATGCATCAAATATCAAGCTGACATTAGCCTTTTAACAATATTAACTGACCACGCCAAATACAACTTGCATTGCACTTTTTCAAAAATGAGTGACCATTTTCTTGTGATCTATCACAGTAGCTGGAAAGGCCAAAACTTTGAAATCTTTCAGATGGTATTTTCAAAAACTGCCACAGCCGGAGTCATATTTCCACAATTGAAAACAGATCGGCCGACAGATCAGGCTTCTTCATGCAAATGTGCTCATCTTTTGGCAAGAAAGAATCGCAAAGTACCACATCAAGAGGCAGAGCCTGGATTCCCGCCACAGCTATAAACATTATAGGCAGAATCTGGAGGCTTTTTATTTTTTTAACACATTTCAAGTGTTGTTCATACAACTCAAAGTGCTGGAATTTGGGCTTTAAAACCATCAAATGGAAAATGATGGATGGCATAGGCTGCTGTGGAATACAGACTCTACAGCATGGACAGACTCAAACTCACCACAAGCACAATGTGCAAAACATTTATACACATTTCTGATTAGCCTCATCATTGCAGATCCCCAAAATGGGGGAAGTGAACTGAAAAGTAAACAACAAGAGTTCAACAGGGGCAGCCGTGGCCTACTGGTTAGCACTTCGAAACCTGTAACCGGAGGGTTGCCGGTTCGAACCCCGACCAGTAGGCACGGACATGGCTAAAGTGCCCTTGAGCAAGACACCTAACCCCTCACTGCTCCCCGAGCGCCACTGTTGATGCAGGCAGCTCACTGTGCCGGGATTAGTGTGTGCTTCACCTCACTGTGTGTACACTGTGTGCTGTGTGTTCACTAATTCACGGATTGGGATAAATGCAGAGACCAAATTTCCCTCACGGGATCAAAAGAGTATATATACACTATACTATACTATACTATACTATACTAACAATGTTTCTCGTCTGCACTCGACCATTAAGACTGTCTGGGGCACGGCCATTGCCACTGTAGTGGCCACACGACTGCTTTGGCATTTCTAGGCATGAGCATATTTTTGTTTTCAAGTTCAAAATCACAGATACTGAAACAAATTGTTTAATCGAGAAAATTATTTTGTTTACAGATTAATCAACTATGAAAATAATCATTAGTTGCAGCCCCAGTACCAAACAGGGTCATGAAACCTTCAGGTTGTTCTCTTCCCCTATGTAAAAAAGCACATCGCCACAGAGAGAGGGGGACTAGATAGATAGATAGATAGATAGAAAGAGAGCAAGCAAGAGTAGAGGAAAAGTGGAAGGGTAGTAAGATAAAGAAACAGAAAGAAAGAACGAAAGAGAAAGAAAGAACGAAAAAATTAAAGAGAAAGAAAGAAAGAAAGAAAGAAAGAAAGAAAGAGTAGGAACAGCTCCAGTTTACAGAGAGAGGAATGCAGCAGAGATCACGTTCCTGACTTCATTGCTGTGGCTTTCCCTGTCCTCTGCAAAACACACTGTTTAAGTCAGAGACTGTCTCCTGCTCTGAGGATGCTAGGGGAAAAGCTGTGATTGGCTGGCTGGACATAGGTTTCTCAGATCCTCTCTGATTGGCTGTATGGGATTCTAAAAAGACCCACAATTGGTTAACTGGTGCTCATGGATTTCTCAGAGGATCTCTTGATTAGCTGGCAGCTCCTAGTGACTTCTCAAAAGGTGTAAAGTAATGTATTATAATTTAGGGATTAGTATAAGCTGTTTACACTCAGATATTCAGCCTAACTAGGCCTAGCACACATAATTAAACTAGGCCTACATTTATTCAGAGCTATTTATATTATAGCACTTTCTCCAAAGCATAGTTCAAAACAATACATTTGAACAAGATGTGTAGTCGATTGGCATCAAATCCATTAACTTAGTGATGCTACTGTCTTTCTCCATAAGCCCATACAATACCACTTTTAATTAGTGCGAGTTACAGCAACATAGGGTCAATGTTGACGGTTTACGCCTAGGTAGGGCTGGCCACAGTCTGGGAATTTGATGGGCCAAAGGAATTAGTTTGGCGGCACAGCTGCTTCTCAAGACCCCGATAATTGGTCCAGAGTAACAGCATAGCATTCTCCTATGTGTCTGACACACCACAAAAGAGAACATGAGAGAGGTCTCAGAGACCACTTCAAAAGGGGCAACTGGGTGAAATGTGAGAGAAATGTGCTGAGTCAAGAGAGTCGTTTTGATCTTCTGCAGCAAAGCACAGATGGTTAAGTGCAGGGCTGTTCTGACCAGCTGACCCTGTGGACCTAGGGCGTCTGCTGCTAGCCTCAAGCACAATTCAGACAGGAAAAGACTAGCAGTGATGGAGATGAGCAATGGGACACCACCACAGAATGTTGATGAAATGTCAGCGACTTGTTGCAATTAAAGAAGAAATAACCATTGGTGACGCAAAAACATTGCGTTAAAAATGTTTTTAAAAATTAAAAAATTAAAAAAATTAAACTCTTTTCAATTTATGAGGTGACAAGTGGTTGGTGACGTGCGAATCATGTCATGAATCTCTAACCCCTCCGGAGGAGTGAGGATCAGGGGCTGGATTTGCGGGAAGTCTCCCTCAACCCATCCACCCCTACACCACCCCCACCATCTCGGCCTCCCTTCCCTTCCACACCTGCTTTTGTCAGTCTTCGGCTGGGCTCAGAAAAAAAGTGACTGCGCTCACAGACCCTCCTCCAGGTGGTCAGAAGAACCTGATCGGCCAAAACATTGAGTCATCGTCTCCAGGGGGTAAGAGAGAGACACAGAAAGCAGTCATTTACAGTAAAGGCAAAGAAGACTGCTAGTATCGTTTAAGGAGGGGGCTTTTGGGAGGGAAATTCTCATGAAATTCCCAAATTCCCAAGGAAAAACAAAAGGTGGGAAACTGCACCAAAAAGTTCCAAAATATTTCTAACACCCTGGCTACACCAGGTCCGCAACTTAAGTGCTCCATTTGCGTAGTGTAAGAATAGTTTTAGAGGACTGGTCTAATTATTTTGAACAGATATAGCCAATCTTAAAGCTACATTTGAAAGTTATTATTAGTATAGTGTATACATATATATATACACATATATATATATATATATATATAAATATATATATACACCTTTTCATCCTTGAATTAGTAGATTCACAGTTCATATTTCGTTATCTTAATTGGTGATGCTTGATCACGTGTTTTAAATGTATCATACAGTGAATCTTGAACTGAAGCTTGACTTATATTACAAATCAAATTGCAATCGCTATATCTGTCAGAAAAATCCTAATTAGATATTATCCCTGAATCCTTTAGCCACAGTGGCAAAAGCACCACATCTCGCCATCTGAGCTGAGGAAGACAAGCAGTTTTCAGTCGACTTATGAAGGATTCATGCCAACTCAAATGATCCATGGAACTCCCCCAAGATGAGGCCTGTCTTACCATATTTTATATCTGAGAGGGGGGTTAGGATACCTACGAGGTGGAGTTGGGTAATTAACCTCAAATACACAAATACTGTTTTTGATCATCTCTTTTTGGCCAATGTTCATGTATCAGAATTAGGATTAAATTAGATACGTCATAACTTTGCACGTTTAAATAGATCATATTTACAACAGATGCTTACTGTCCTCACAGAATTTTGTCAAGTAAAGCATTTTGAAACTTGACAACAAAAGAGATTGCTGTGAGGATTATCTGGGAAATTATTGCGATGTGTATTTTGGATCATTTCGCCCATTCAGCTCTACCTACGATGGTGTGTGTTGGCGTCACATGCCGGCTGGCTGGCCCCACCAGCCACGGAGAGGAGACCCAGCAGCTGGCCCAAGACAAGACGCCTCCGGCCTAACCATGAGGTGCCTGCCACCCCCACTCCCCCAAGTCGAAAATAAACCCACGTCTTCAACACCCACAGGAATCACAGGGGAGCTTTGGTGTCTAGACTGCAGAGATTCCACAAGTTCCAGCCAGAAGATGAAAAAAAAGAAAGAGAAAAAACAATAATAAAAAAAAAAAAAACTCTGGGGTCCATCCACTCTGCCACGGTCCATACATGTGCAGCAGCTGCTGCTGTTGTTCCTACTGCTGGGCGGCGAGGAGGCCGTGGACTCGGAACAACAGGAATCCGAGGAGGTTAACATGATATCATGGCACATGCCCCCGCATTCTAGGAGTCTGAGTGTCGTGGGTTTTTTTCTTTCACCCAACACACACACACACACACCTCAAACACTCAATGAAACCTGATGACAACAAAACAATTTCTGCAGCAGAAGCCCTGGAGCTGAAGCAGTAGTTCTCCAGCCACACGCATTAATCACAAAGAGACATGAGGGTGAAGATCGGCCAGAGGTATTCGGTTGGAATACCCCGGTGCCGCTCAGCTCTGCTCAGCTCTGTTCTGGTCACTGGCCGTGCGTCGTGTTGCTGGTGCTGCTGAGACTGCCTGCCCTCTGCTGCCACCTGGAAGACTAGTAGTCAGCATTACAGAGGTGCTTCCAGAGAACTAGCACTAGTGCCAACCAACACACCAGCAGGAAAACACTGCAATGGTACACACACACAGTATATGGCCAAAAAAAAAACATGGACTGTTTAATGGTCAAAAGGTTGAAAATGAAGTGTATTGGGCATTTAGTTGACATTCTAGGAGTTTTAGCAACTTTCTATTCATGAATTATGTGTTTACATATCATCCAAGCTCCTCTGCGGCCAGACAAGACGAGTATAGTAAAGCCAATAAAGTTTTATAAAAGTGGCATACTTGACTTATAATCTATTACACCTGCAGGGCCTCAGAGTTTTGCAAGAGATCGCAATGCACTCTCCCGGTTGAGACACCAGGCAGTAGAGAGAGCCGAGGCTTACATATACACACACACACACACACACACACACGGAGAGCGATGCGAACAGGTCTTTGCTTGTCCCTGCGCTGCAGAGACAGCGAAAACTGGGGGAGTCATGGGATAGGAGGCCCTGCAAAAGCCCACATGGTACTTAGCCCAAGACGTGATCCTAGACCCCCTCGCTTCCAGGCAGGCCTTTCACTTGTGGTAACTCATCCAGTGTATGAAAAACCGCACTCATAACCCATTCATTTCATCACTCACACCATCTCTGACACACATGCACCCGCACACACGCACAGACAAAAAAAAAAAAAGTCCTGATTCCAAAATGGGGCCGATATGCTGAAATTCTTCTTTCCCCCTTTAATCTATAGATTTGATTTTCAGACAGTTATCCGACTGTCTGTCTATTTTTTTCCCTGTTCATTCACTGTCTAGGTTTCAAAATGCATGCCATTTTTAAAATCCGAGCACATGCTATTAGGTCTCTCTGACCCAGTCCACCTTTATCTCCCTCTAAAAAACAAAACATGCATTTCAGCGTTTTATTCTCAATTTCTCAATTTTCAAATTCTTGTGAATATATTTTTGTTCTCACTCAAACACATGCCAAAATGTTTCGGTCTCTTCCTCTCAAAATGCATACCAAGGTGTTTGTCTCTCTGTCTGTCTGTGTCTCTACCCTCACCCCCACCCCCTCCACTGTTGCGCAAGCTGGAATCCAAGCTCCTCTGCTTGCCGTGACAATGATCCGTGTTATGGAAAGAGGAAGAACTCCGATGCGTGCACGTGTGTGTGTGTGTGTGTGTGTGTTTCACCCTCTCCCGGATGGCATGTCAGCCCGTTCAAAAAGGCACCAAAGATTCCTCTCTTATCCTTCCCCCAGCACACGTCCAGGTCACAGCCTGGCAAATATAGGCAGATGCCGCTCTTCCTCCCACTCCTGGGAGCCTCTCCAACACAACACAACACAAGACAGGATACGGGGGAACGCTGGTCAAGCCCACGTCATGGGATGTTAGTCATCGGCACACTCAGTCTTGTTTGGCTGCTGGTTCATAATTGACAAAAACCATGGACTCCACAAGGCTGCATACACATGAAACCACCCACGCACTTTAGTTACACACCACAGACACCCACACACACACCCACACCCGCACACACACACACACACACGCACACCACCCCTAGCCAATCCAAGAAAACATACTAAGCTATATGCCAACTGAATGCAAATCGAGAGGTATTTTGTTAGTCTCATGTAGCACATCATCAAATTATATTTCACTCTGCACAACCTTCACATTTCCAAAGCAGCATGGCGTAAACAGTACTTCAATCCAGAGGACGTAGAGAACAATGCAAGACAATGCAGCTGGTGAGACAACATACCCAAACAGTTAAAACTGGGAGTCTGAAATGATCTTTCTCCCAAAGGGAAAAATAATCAAAACAGCATGCAAGCATCACAGAATCAGACAGTTCATCTCTGGCACCCATTCAACACATAGCGTTCAGACATTCTTCTTCATATTGAACTTAAATGTGAATAGCAGCTGACCACAAACTAGGCCCTAATCTCGTCTGCTGTCTGGCTGTCTCTGTGGACGAAGACGGCAGCACATCACAGGCAATATCATCAGCAGACAGTGGCCAGAGATTAACAGGCTTGGACTGATGGAGTTGGAGAGTTGGGGTTGAGTGAGGAAACGAAGACTGACAGCTCCATACATACTTTGCTCCGTGCCCATACCAACAGACACATGTTATGGTGAAGATTGAGAGATAGCCTAGGCCACTGCCGCAGAGAGAACCAAACCAACAGACTGCACACAGAGGCACAGAGGGAGGTTCTGTTTTGTTGTAGAACCACTTCACTCCTGCCAAACTGTTTAACCGAGACAGACAAGGCAGCAACAACAAAAGCGGCAAGCCTCGGACAACTCCATAGAAAAAATAAAAAACGTGTGAGGAGGACTTGAAGCTTTTGCAGTGGGTCAGTGAGTAGTGGAGCGGGGATGGCGGAGTGTCTTACCGTGTGCAACAAAGACGTTTAAGGTGTGTGCCCCATGCCGCGACGAGCCTCCATCCTTCTTCCCACCCTTGATGAAGGGCAGCGTCGGCAGACTGGTCCTCCTCTGGTCCCCGACTAGCTTCCCTGGCTGCTGCCCCATAAGGCCCTGGGCCCAGGCCTGCAGCCGGGGCAGGCAGCAGGGAAAGGGGAAGCAGCAGACCCCCCCAGGAAGGAAGGGGAAGGGAGCCCCTCCGTGGGTAAGTCCACCGAGTCGGTCCGAGGCCTCGGGCGTTTCAGTCTGGGAACTGGTGGTGGAGGAGGCCGGTGAGGAGGGAGGCAGACTTGAGAGTGAGGTGGACTAGCCTCGCATCCCACCGCCAGGGATGGTGAAGAGTCTCTCTGAGGTGTTGTGGGCGGTGGTGGCGGCGGCGGCGATGACTGAGGGGGTTGTTCAGTCGGCAGCCAAAGCACTGTGAAAGCCTGTCCCCTGCTTCATGCATTGGCTTTTCAAGAGTGGTCCATTCTTAAGTTCATATGCAGGCTGACTGCTGTGAATGTTGCCAAAACTGTCCAATG
The DNA here is from genome assembly GCF_018492685.1 of Alosa sapidissima. Classification (NCBI taxonomy): domain Eukaryota; kingdom Metazoa; phylum Chordata; class Actinopteri; order Clupeiformes; family Clupeidae; genus Alosa; species Alosa sapidissima. The sequence goes on from NC_055969.1 coordinate 15,898,487, forward strand.
ACACAGGCTCAGTAGAACACCTGGTGCAGGCACTTGTGTTCAAAGTATTGCAGGGCAAAGGCCTACAAGGTCAAGTCCTACTAGCTAATAGAACTTTTTTCTACACAACATTCAAATGATGCCACCAGCATTCTCTAGTAGTGGATGCCACCATTGTAATAAGGCATTCATTTATGAAGATGATAAGCTTTCAGTTTTAATGACTGAGCAAAAAGGCACTTTAGTTAGGGTTTTACTGTCAGAAATACCTTACTGCAAATCTGCTCAGCTAGGAACCAAAAAGACTGGTGAATCCCTGGGTGGTCGCAATGTAGTTTATGGCAAAGTTAAAGTTTCCAGAATTCTTTCTATCTTCCATAAAGCAACCTGGTTCTTCGATGTAAACTAACAACACCTGTATATTGGTGTAACCAATCCTTAGTCAGTTCCCAAATAACACTCAACTACTGTCTACTCTCAAGGGTGTGATATGTGCTCTTTGACAGAATGTAATTTAATGGGAATGCATAGAGAAATGTATTGGACCTCAATGTAGATGTAACTCAATGTTATTTCCTCTTCGGCTTTTAGGGGCAGAACTAACTTTGTAGAAGTTATAGCAAAGCTATAACAATGATGTGTTCCTCAATTGTTAACACCACAACACAACTATTTGGCATTTAGACAACGTGTCACTTTAACGAGGAAAATGTATATCTTTAACGGTATAAAATATGCATAGCAGATCCGATAGTTTGCAGATCAGATAGTTTGGGTATGACTAATTAGCATACTGAACATATTTATTGTTATATCAAGTAATAAAGAAGCATAGGCTAGTTTACTAACTTGTGATAAATTAGCATTGTTGAGTTGCCTGGCATAGAAGCTAGGTTACTATCAAATCGGTGCCCAAATATAAACATTATGTCGATAGCCAAGATTCACTATACAAAGTAACGAAGCGTTGCAATCGAATTATGACTGTTGCATAAAGTTTTCCAAGTAGTCTTTATCAAAACGCAATGGTGTTATTGAATATAATGCTTTCACTTATTGGAACCCTCGAGCTATCGATTATGCTATCGCTAGCACTTCGACAGCGCGAGTTTTCGGGTACATACAGGCAACTGCTCACTCGTGCTATTTGGCTAGAAGCTCTTTAAATACCCCCAAAGTTACCACAAAACACTGACCAAGTAATTATCACCTTGACTGATTCCTAAGTGATGACCTGAAACATGCTTGTGCTCAGCAAACACCCAGCCCTTGGTTCCCGAGTACTTCTCCAACTTCCGTGTCTCTCGTACTTCTATCCCGGGCTCCAAAACCCGGACCACCAACCAAAGCACTGACCCGGTCCTTCTGGAGTTTGCCACGATGTTGTCAGGCTCTTTTTTCAGGGCGCCTTCGACATGTGAAATGGTCACAAGTTGCGTTGCACTTTGTTGTTTTCCTTCTACTTTGCATTGCTCGTTCATCAATTTAGGAGCAATTAAAGTATAGCTACTCAACCAGTCGTCGTCTACGCCGCCATATTTCCCTACGCAAGGTGGAGTGGAGGATACGTTTGACGTCAGAATATATGCGTGCGTGCGCCAACATGAACAGATCCAGGAACATTTTTTCGTGCAATTCCCCCTGACTCACTACGGGTTCAGTATGGTACATCACCCGAGAAACGCAATCATTTTAAACGTTCAAATACACACTACGATCTTCAGCTAAGTCTTCAAATTACTGTTATTGCCTTAGCTATGGAATCCTAGGAATGCCAAACTGCATACATTGCAGAAGAAATACGTATTATGTAAGCATGATACCCAAGTTTCCCAAGTTTTTACCCCACCAATCCACAAAGTGGCAGACATTCCCAACATTCTGTGCAATACTGCGTGACAATGCAATAGATAACAACATGTAATGTGACTATTTTGGTTTGTGTCCTAAAAATGTTCACATGCAACAAAAGAACTGCAGCCACCTTCTAAACATCATGTCAGAAATAAAACCCTCAGGAAATGTCGGCATTTATTTTTTTACAAGAATACATACAAAAATTATATTTCACCATCACTCATAGAATGACAGTCCATGTCAACTACAAAATGACAGCAATCAATGGCAAAATATGTTGTTCCACTCAACTTATTTTACAGTATTGAAATAGTGAATACTTTTCTGTCATCACTGGTCAGCTGGCTTGGAATGCAGAAAAGCCTTAGCTTTAACATTGCAGTCAGGGGTGCGAGAGGAGGCACGACTTCATCCATCATGTGTCACGCGCCTCAACCCTCCTGGTCAGCTAGCCGGTGCCTTGTTTGCAAGACAACTTCCTCCATGACCTCTGGTTTCAGAATGTCTTTAATCTAAAATCAATGGAATCCAGAGAAGCCTATTTATACATCTGAAGAGGGGTTTAAATGTGTGACCAATGAAGGTATTCAATTAAGTAGAACTAGACCCATTTACCTGTTGTGTGAGGGCGGACTCATAGCAGTACAGTACACTTGTGTCAAACAACATGACCTTGTGGGCTGCCAGGGCAAGAATGCAGTTTCTCAGTCGAGATATCACCTCCCGATCTGACAGGGACACAGGCTGGGGATTTGGTGCGGGGGGGGGGGGGGGGGGGGGGATACAAAGGCAAAACAAGCATGTAAGATAGCATGCCAAAAAGCTAGAATCAATTAATCCAATTCTGAAATATTGCTAGTATACATAATAGCACTTTAAAGCAACACGATGCAACACTTAACCGCCTTTTAAGGTAGGGGTGGACTGCCCTAATGTGGGACATTTTTTGCTTTAGGGACATCTGTAGTAGGCTATATTATGCTACGATGTTAGGACAATACATTAAATTCACTTCCAATTTTGATCACAGGACCCTACAGCTTTGGCTTTCCCATAGTTTCACTGACATTCATTAGTTTGGGGAAGAGCCACACCTACTGGAGCTTAGGTGTCCCACATTAGGCAGTTTAGGGCAATTTAGCACATTAGGGCAATTTAGTATATGCTTCATCAGGCAACTAGTTTTGGTATTCATTTTCATTTTGATTGTATATGGTCATGTGAAGGGCAGATAGACACATGCGTTTTTCCCACCAGCCATTCAGCATTACGTAGTTCTGTGTTCCGAACTGAAACACATCGCAAAAATTAAAGAAACAATTTCACAGCATGATATTGCTGACGATAACCAAAGACACCACTCTGGATGGTGTTCACAAGGGTTTGTATGTATTTTATAGTTAGCTCACTAGTAAAGTGTTACACAGTGTTGCTTTAACATGCAGATACATTGAACTGCATTAAATTAAATTGTGTGTAAAATGCCTACAATGTCCATTAAGCAGTAAACACAAGTTGTCAAACAGTAAAACCAAGGTTGCTTGCTTGTTTGTTTACTCTGAAACGAACTAGTAAAGTGGTGCGTACTGTTGCTTTAACAGATGCCATGCATTGAACAAAATTGTGCATGACTACAACCTCCATATCTGCAAATAGAGTTCAAACAGTAAAAATAGGGTACTCTAAGGAACCCAGTGCTCTCACCTCTATGCTGGTGTAGTATCCCCCAGCAACTTCATCCTGCTGTCCAGGAGTGGGGTAGAGCCATATGAAGCCGTTGTTCCCCAGAATGATGGAGGCCCCACAGGGGAGGTTGTGAAAGTGGGTTTTCTGCCTCTTCACGAGCGAAGGGGACACCTGAACTAGAACACCCTGGCCCAGCTAAACAGACAGGATGAAGGATAAAGTCGTTGTAAATAGTTATGCACGAATACACTGGCTCTTCTCTACATGGCTCAAAACGGTTTAATGGGAAGAGCGGACCGATGAAAAAAAGTTTAAATTAAAAGGTTTCAGACAGTCTGGTGAAGGGCTTGCCAGCACGAACATTTTTTCTTCCCTGCTCTTCTCTGAGCAGCTGCTAAGATTGGATGTGCATACTTTCTCTTTGTCCTAAAACTGACCTATTCACTGCTCAGCCACAATCCACTACAGGACATTCAAATAGAAACAAGAAAATGTCATGCCATCATGTGCAGAATTTTCACAGCTGCTACGCATGAAAACCTAACAAGCATAGTTCCTTACCTTTCCATATTTCAAACTGCGTGTGTGGAGAGATAGGGCTCCATCAGAGAAGACAGCCTGCACCTCGGCCTAGCAGGGAAGCTGAGTTAAGGAGAACATGGCCATCTGAATCAGCGGTAATACTCACATTAGGAATGACCTACAAAAAAGCTTCCAAGACCACACTTGAATAAAACTTCATCTCATCAAAGCTGTGACAGCTGATTTGACAAGAAGGAACTTTAGACTATTATGGTGATGAGTGATCTTTCTATCCAGCCTTTGAATCCAAAACCTCTACGAGAGTGAGAGTTTGGCCAGTTATTTACAAGCTGGTGTACAAGCTATACTGATTTATTTGTTCTTTACAAGCATCTTTACAAGCAAAGGTAAGCCATTGACTACTAAGTAAAATACATCATGTGTAATAATCAAGAAGAGGTTCAATACATTGACTATGGGAATTCATTATTTACATGCAACACACTATGGTTCACTGGTGCCCTCTTTCTTCAATTGAGAACTGTAGCACCCAAACACTTTGGTACAAGGAAGCCATCATTCAGAGTATGGTTCACACTAAATGCCACATCATGTATGCTACTGTGAATTCTTGTGGATAAACAACCTATCAATGTATCGTTAATGGCATCAGGACAGCTTTCAGTGATCAAGGAGGACCCTCTGAGCAAGTGTGTAAAGTAAGACTCAGAAAAAGGGTAGCATTTGAGACATACATTTGACCTTAAATCAGGAAAATTTGGAGAAGCTACCACCACAGATGAATGCATAAATAGCATATATCCAATACACTTACAGGGAACTTTATAAACATTATGATTTCTATTCATCTTCATTATCTAAATGCAACATCATCCTTGCCACTGATGGCCTAAGGTCATACAACATTTAAAGGACAACAGACATTCAGAACCTTTCACAAAACCCACCCCTTTGATATTTGATTGCTTTGTTCTCTATTTTACCACAAAGGTTGGATATTTCCTCATTTTTTCCCTTAATGCATTAAGAGCAATTTCCAAAAGATGATTTTATATTCTTCTTTTTAGTCAACTTCAGCATGGGTTCAAAAACGTATGAGCCTCACTGTAAATCTATAATATTCAACCATGGCAACAACTCACAAATCTTGAGCCTAAACTGGGCCAATCTCCACATAGCACTGATGCTCCTGTCAGATTCCAGATTCTGTGCAAAGGATACACTGATGAGGTCGCCCTCTTGGAGGTAGTCTCTCATGGACAACTCATCCTCTGCTGATCGCCGTCTCTAAAGGTGGAGTAAAAAGAAATATTTTGTGCATAGGTGCCATTTTAAGCTACCAGGGCTCAAAAGCTACTGTACCAACAATATAGATAGGACTGCATACATATTTTGGTATTAGGCCTACTATCTGAAATGTTGTAGATAACGGGCACTAGACTGTCAACCATTTCCATCAAAATTGTATTTATTAAATGGACAGGTAGACATAAGGTGAGCATGTAACATGAAGGTATCAATTCTGTCTATACATCAGCTGGATAAACCTACCAGCTCTCCACCAGGTAAGTTAACAGCAGAGAGGAGCAACACAGAGTCTAGACGAGAGTTAGTCTCCACTTTCCATCGTTTCTGTTGCACCTAAAGGGGGAAAATCAGGCGTCAGAGTATCTGTGACAGTGTCTTTCTTTACAGAATATGACTCACAATTCATACTGTACCTCTGTAATCCTTCCAACAACCACATCGCCAACTTCACCATTATATCTGAGGACACATAAAATGATCATTTCACCCTCAGTCAGGTTCATATAAGACCTGTGACCAACCAGTATCGTTAATGTATCTACACTGAAAGTGAACTGAAGTCATGCAAATGTTCTCAAGCATTTCATTGTCAAGATGGCAAGTACCTTTCCCATTTGAAACATCTGCTGGAATCTGAACTAGAATCAACCTACCTCGTCTTTAAAGGACGAACACAAATAAGTTTGTTAACTCTCTCGACCTCCCCAGCTACAGACGCAGTGAGCTTTTCTTCATCCAAATATGTCCCATGGCCCCTGTAAAGCAAAGTAAAAAAATAAGAATCATTGATAACATTGTCAGACACATCTTAAGTCCACCAGATTGCACTAACTCAAACCATCCTCACACAAAGGAAAGAGTGTAGTGGAAATTACAGCTATGCACTGGTTAAGTTGTGCAGAACAAAATATATAAAATAGGAAGGGCGCGGAGAGCTATGACAGTATTTACACTAGTATTTACAACTACCGAAAATCAGAAAATCGTGATAGAGGGCTGTGTATTCTGAATATATACAGCTCTATTCTCATGAAATTTAATGGGGAATAGAACATAGTATAACTGTTACTGATGACAGTCAATGAATGAAAGCCAAAGCAGGTTTTACTGTTCGCACGAACAGCAAGCTAGGATGTTTAAACAACTCAGATTCAGTATGTTAAAATTACTCACCGCATAAAACCAGTGTCTGATGTAATAATATCTCCAGGAACAACAAGGCTGGCTGTTGCACTTTTTGGACCAGAAAGAGATACTTGTTTCCGAAAAGTGGGCAATCTCATGTCCGCGGCCATGCTTCAGCAGGAGGATGTTGTTGGTGGCGCTTGCTGATGACGTCAAACAGAAAGGATTTTACAAACTAAGTAGCTTAAGCTTAACGTAATATTCAAAGATATTAGCTAAAACACAATTTCTTTCTGGATATATAATTGAGTTATGGTGAATATAATATAATGTCCAATCCATGTGACCAATATATACAGCAGCGTAATCTGTGCTCATTCTATGGCATCTGGTGCCACCTGGTGGACAATTATTTGGCCTAGCCTGCTTGGTTAAATGGGCGCATACAGTTGATTGTTAAAAACTGAAAATAAAGAAAATAATCTGTGGATGTTCCTCATTCAATTTATCTTGTATTTGGACTTCCATGTCTATGTCTTAATCATAGTGACTTGGCAAACTATCCTCTGGTTTTAGAATTGTAGACATAGGCCTAGTCAGGCCAGTCTATTCTCTTTTCTGAACACCAAAAACATCAACAGAATGAATTACGTCAACACTTTATTGTAGTGTGTTTTATGATTTCTTATTATTTTTATATTTTATTCTTTACTTTTTAAACTATTCTTTGACTATTGCCCTTCTATGCTTTTATTAGCTATTCCTGTTTGGTTTTGTTTATGTAAAGCACATTGAATGACCTCTGTGTATGAAATGCGCTATAAATAGAGTTGACTTGACTATTGATTACACTTTCAGATCTGTTTTATAGAATAGTGGTTCAACAAACTCAACAAACTCAAGCAGCTTAACGAACCCCTAACATGGGGCAACTTGAACCACAAGGCCACTTTTTTGGGGGCCCCAATCAGGCACTCTGCTAAGGTTTCAATTAATGACACACAACCAGACATGCTAAACTACCATTTTTATTCCTGTCTCATATTTCATTGCCGTCAACTTAAGTAGAGGAAGTTAATTTTGTTGTGCTTGAACTTGTTCAAATTGTGGACTCGCATGCAACAAGAGAGCATAAAACTGATGGACATTTGGCATCTAACTGATAAATATTTTCAATGTAAGAGCTGTCAAAGAAATCTAGACTGAAAAGTGATGGAATTTGTACGGTTGACAGTGTGGTCAACTGTAACAGACCATTCACATTATCTTATCTCAGCAGTCAGTGGCGAGAAATGAGACAATACTGTTTTCAGACACTAGGGGCATTGTGGACATTTTCTCTTTCTTGTACTCAACAACGATCAGTGAAAGTAAACGATTAAAACCATTAAGGTCCAGTTAAAGAAGCTGGTTTATTTTAGTAGCTTGTTCCTGACATTTTCATTCAAATAGTTCATGTTAATAGCTTGGAGAGAAATGAAATCTAACTTGAGATACCATCTTGTGTAATACTAAGGATTTACAGGTGTTTATTTAGTCTGTGTTATATCAAACCATTATGCATATTCTATAATGACTGTGTATGATGATCTACTTCCTCCCATTATACAGAGAGAAATGAATTAACCTAACATTTTAAGTTTGACTTTATCAGACAACCGTTGTGAGTTGATATTGGTTAGTAATGAACAGTGGAGGAAAGGGAAAAAACATTGCTATTCAGTTGAAATTATTTATTCAAGGAAAGTACAAACATATTTACAATATATACATTGTTTACAATAAATCAAATGCAATGTTCAACACAAGTAAAGTGACCATTTCAATACTTTTAGTATGTTTTATAACTGCTTTTAGGTTGTGTTAATTAGTGATTTATTTTTTATGAGAACTTTGTCCTGAGATGCCAGGGTATCGACACTGCGTTATGGATACGAGTTTTAAAACTCTTTGTAATTTGCCATAATAAAAGAATGCCTAAATAAGTAGCTACCATATAAAACTGGACTCGGCTGATTGTGCTTAAGTTATCCTGTGCGTTCTGATTCAATGTTCTATTAGAATTTTTATAAACAGTGCTAAAACTGTACATTTTTTTAGGAAATCCAGGATCAACAACACTCACTGAAAGACATATATCTTCTCTCCGAGTCTCTCTCTCAACTCTCCTGTGATCCTGGTCATTTTAAAAACAGTAGCATACTGATTATGATGTACCCACTTTATATGAAGTGATTGAGGTTATTCGTGAGGCAGTCTATGGAGAGAGCTCAGCGCCATCAGCGCCTCTCTCTCACCCCTGATACAGTCTGTGTCTATGTGGCTGACTCCAGCCCACATTGTGAGTGCTGCCTCCTTGCGTGTTCCTCTCTGTGAGCGGTAAAGTGCAGTGTTGTTTTGCATGACGACTTGTCTGGGAGAAGAAGAGGAAAACAGAAAAACAAAACGAAAAACACCATCCATGTGTCTATCAGAGCACCATGGTAGGGATGTGGTGGTGGATGAGGGACACGGCAGGGTGGGGCATGGGAGGCGGTGGCGCCATCTGCTGGGTTGGATGAGAAGGATGCGGAGGAGGAGGAGGGGGTGGTGGAGAGGAGCCCTGGTGGCTGGCCTCGGCCCCCGGCCGGTGCCGGGCGCTCTTCTGGTGGGCACGGAGGCCGGCCAGCTGCGAGTAGGCGCTCTGGCACACCTCACACTTGTAGGGTCGCTCGCCGGTGTGCAGGCGCACGTGGTTGCGCAGCGTGGACGACTGGCTGAAGCGGCGGTTGCAGAAGCGGCAGGCGAAGGGCTTGTCCAGCGTGTGGATGCGCATGTGCGAGCGCAGGTTGCTGCGCGAGTTAAAGCCCCGATGGCAGATGACGCAGCGCATACGGCTCGTTGAGGCGGATACAGGCACCGAGGAGGAGGAGGAGGAAGAGGAGCCGTCGCTGTGATGTGAATCCTCTGTTTTAGAAGAGAGAGGAAGAGATAGAGGTGTTATAGGCTTGGGCTTGGTGGAGAAACCAAGTACTAAGGACACACGCATTCACAAGTAGTCTACTGCACATGCAAATGTTTCGTATGCTGCAACCAGTTGAACAAAACCCTATTCTTCAGACTCTCTAACCTGGAGACAGCTCTTCAAAGTGCTGTGGGCGACAGGGCAGAACGACCCCCCCCCCCCCCCTCCCCAGCCACGTAACACTCATTGTCTCCCCAAAGAGGTTCTCCCAAAAATCCATTGAAACCATTTTATTCACCACTTGTCATAATTAAACCCTCAGCACTTTCCTCCATCTATAGAGGTGTTCCACATTTTGGCTTTTAAAGCAACACTAAAGCACTTTTCCTCTGTTGCACGCATGCGATTGGTTTATCTAGCACCGGCTTTGCGAATAACGATGTCCACAGACACGGTAGAGTATGTTGCATGATTTAATGAAAGTATGATGTATTGCGACATCAGAAGCAAGTCAAATTTGTAGTTTCTTATGTCTCATTCCATCGAACTACAGATCCGCTACCCGATCTGGCAAACTTACATAGTGTGGTTATAGCCGATAGAGGGCCGCAAAGCGAATGCAGAACTGCCGTTCACCCTGTTACGAGTTCATGAACCACTGAAACGATTTTGGAAACATTATATTAAGGTATGTTAGTGTTGCTTTAACTAACTGTTGCTCTATGCACCTATGTCATGTATCATAAACTACACCTCCATCAAACTTCTTTATATGATCCCCCTTTTTTTGCCCCTTTCTGAATGGTTTAGGTGATATGGATCAGTGATCCGTACCAAAGACCACTAAGCTCAGTCAATGGGCCCAATTGTGAAGGCACAGACAAGATATAGATCTTGAGCTCATCAGGGGTCTGAGTGCAGTAAGACACATCCGACAGCTTTACAGAGGTAATGAGCGCCTTGGCTAATAACACCTATTGTCCTTATAATTACACTGACAATGATCAGCACCAGTCATGCACACAGACACGCTCTCTCTGGTTCTCTCTTTCTCTCTCTCTCTCTCTCTCTCTCAAAGTCTTTTACATAGACTTACAAACACACACACACACACACACACACACACACACACACACACACACACACACACAGTCATTATATGTAATATCTTTTCAGTGACTCACCATTTCGACTTTTTTTCTGCTGTTCATCTTCTGTGTTGGGAACTCCAGGTATGCCAAGAAATGTATTGTGTGAATTTCCATACCAGACAAGAAGCTCTTGGTCTGGGGGGATAGTCTGTGTGAAAAAAACAACAGGCAACATATTATTTAACAGATCTGACTGGACTGACTGTAAGCCAAAAGCATTCAATGCCATTTCAACCAAGAACTATCATTCAGGCTCTTAGATGCCCTGCTTTTGGAACAGTGAATGGTTCGATTTAGTTAGATTTATTCATCCCTGAAGCCAGTAAATGTACTGGGTATTCTGGCACAGAAACAATCATGAAGCTACAGTTCAAGGGTTTGGCAGCATGTAGCCCTCAGCCAGACTGAAGCTTTTGGCTTGCCGGCAGCATTGCCCAGAAGAATCCCACCCTGTGTATTCGTTTCCAGGTTGAAGTTAAAATTAGCGTGTCTCACCTCTAAAGCCTTGTAGTAAATGCTGCTGCCAATCTGCACCACCTCCAGATTCTGCTCCTGCTCGTTGCGAGCGCACTTGATATAGGTCATCCAGCTACGGTGGTCTTCCTGACTGGCGTCGATGAAGTAGCGCACCGTCCCATCTTCGTTAAAAACCTGGGGGATGAGCACCAACAGAAACACGTTAAGAATGCTTTCGGACACACACAAAGTGTGAATGCAAAAAAAGAATACAAACTATAAAGTAACAGTTGCACGATACTTATAACATTCATGTGCTTAAAGTTATAAAAATAGTAGCTCTAAACGAGTAATGCTGCCCTTCAATGCTGAAGTAGATCTGCTTGAAAATCACCCCTAACGAGGTGCACGTAAATGAAGAGAGCCTCACCTCCCACATCAAATTATTGTTCTTCAGTAAATCCACGTGCTCAGGAGAGGTGACTCTTCCCGTGAAGGGGCCCATTTCGGTGCCGGCTTTGATCCAAGTCTTGGAGAAAATCCCGAGGCCCTCCCCAGGGATGGAGCTTTGCGCGATGATGACCTCACTGGGTAAGACCAGACTCGACAGCTTCTGCACCTCTGCAGAGAACAAAAAGAGTTACATATTAATGAGCTGCACAGTTAAGGTCCTGTTTACTAAGCATTTTACATTTCATTTATCGAACACATTCTCAGTGTAATTTGGGTCAATTTAGATAAAGTATGTCTGCTGTCTTTATAGATTAGGCTACACCATTTGGTATAAAATTAAATAAAAAGCTTCTTGAAAATAACTATTGCCCTATATTCTCACGACATGAATTTTTATATATTTTTTCTTATCTGGTGTTCTGCCATAATCTTTATTTTACAACAAATCATCCCAATTATATTTCAGTCACGAAATATTACCTCTTTGCCGCTATCTAATTCGATTAAATAGCTGAAAAGGACTACATTGTTTAAAACTAAAAGACCACAGAAAGCATTTTCAACCTCATTTGAAAGCGTGAAAAGAACAATCTGGGATTTCTTTAATGTCAAAATCTCCACCAAAAAGACTGGCCGAACCGAGGTTAAATGGTCCCGTATTACCCGAGGTCCAGCAATTTGTCATGCTTCTGAATGATATTCATTAAACGCAACTGGAAAGAAACGGCTAATTCCAAATTCATTATCCTTTTAAGAACTTTGTAGCAATAAATTTGCGCTGAAAGAAACTAGGACTTGTTTAAAAGACCCAGGAATTTCTCAAACAAAAAAATGGAAAGGCGATTAGATGGTTGACATGTTGTGAATGGTAATAGAATTAGCCTTCATGGCGCATTACCGCAGGAACAGCGATCTATTAAAGCGAAAGAAAGAGAAAAGCGCCGGAGCCCCATAGCTGCCAACAGAGGAAAAGAGACTGTCCGGAGATTGATGAATGCGGGATAAAACCCGGGACATCTTAAAGAAAGGAAACCTTTCTCTCTCCTCAGTTTAAGTGGAAACTTTCTCAGGTCAAGCACAAAGTTAACCAAATGAATTTAATACCCTTCTTCTTTCAGTCACCAACAGTTACACGCCTAACAAGCTTCTAAATGCAAGGTCTCAAAGCACGAAATGGGTTAATGCGCTAAATGGGTGCAAAGAAAGGAGACAAAGTGGGAAAATGCTGGAGAACAGTAATGCGAAAGTCACGGGGACCTTGGGAAGAAATCTCGAACAGTGGGAGAGTATAAATTCTCACTTTTTCGGTTCATTCTTTTTGACAGAGGGCCCCGCTGATGATAAGACCCCACGGAGGTTTTTTTTCAGAATATAAATATAAGGGCCATTTTTACGCTCTTTTAGTCAATTATTGTAAGGGACTGGGTCATACTTCTTTAACTGGAGTGATAATACAAGGTGAACTTAAGTAAAACAGGGCAGTCACAACAATTTGGACTCAATAATAATCATTTCCCATGAAAGTGAAAAATGATTGACATGGAAAGATATTTGTGTGACAAATAGGGCGTCATGTCATTGTTATTTTAACATTTCATCACGTGCAAATAAACGTCCGGTATTTCCATACCATAACCATACCAATTTTACGCAATTCACTCTTCACGGTAGGCTATGGCTTGCTCTCAAAATCTCAATATTTATTTGCAGTATGTTCATTAGCCTACATCTATACGCAAATATAAGCTCTTTTCAAAATATGCTCGAGTTAGATTTAAAACACATTAAGCATTTAATTTCCAAAAGTGCACGGCAACTTACCACCGGTGAAGGACTGTGCGAGGACCTCGGCGGTGAAGGCAGTTTTGGGACTGATGCTGTTGGTCTTCTCCTCGAAAAGGTGCTCCCCCAGAACGTTTCTCCAGCGGCCATAGAGGAAACTATGCAGAATGTCCGAGGTGATGATTTCAGACAAGGAACGACTCTGAGATTTGTATCCGGATTTCAGCATTAGAGCTTCTGCTGGCAATACTGAACCCATGGCATCGAAAAGTCACTTCAGTGGGAATAGTTTTGCAAAAAGAAAACAGTGACCGATACCTTTGCGCTTAAAAGGGGGACAACTCTGTGACAGTCTTATTCCTGTGAGTAGGACGCGCGGGTCGAAAATGCACCTCTTCCAGCAGTCAAGGTTCTCTTATATGTGGCCGGCGTGACCCTGTTCTAATTAGTTATTAATGGCACTCCCCTATGCTATAGAAAACGTCTTCGCGTATGGGCCACCCCCTCTGAGAACGAAAGTGAGATGCAAACACACTCAGTCTGAGTGTGTGTGTGTGTGTGTGTGAGAGAGAGAGAGAGAGAGAGAGAGAGAGGAGGGAGCCAGGATGAAGTGTGAGAGAGAGGAGAAGGGGGTAGTCTCTCCGCATGAGTGGTTGCTCACTCTCCTGCGCTGTTGCACAAAGTAACCTAAACAGTGTCCATACATCTTGCAAGCCACCTGAGGATAGCTTATCCTAAAAGTAATAAATGCAATATGTCTCAAACTATTAAACATCAGGTTTAATTTTAACTTTAAAATATCTCAAAATCAGACTTGTTCAAAACACGTAAGGTTGACTCTTATTTGAAGTAATATTTTGACAATTACAAAGTCGCAATGACTGTAAATATAACCTATTGTTTGTTGGGAGTCGTAAACAAAATCGATAGTTTATAAGCCTAAAAACAACATAATCAAAGTTGCCTTTATTTTTTACGTTCAAACTCCAATAGCAGAAACACGTGGTTATTGTTAAGCTATTTTCTATTTTCATTTTCATATCGTTCCATTATTGTATTTGTGCACAAACCTAACAAAAGTGCCCTCTTTTTCCACAATGAGTGGTGAGAGCGGCGTTTCTAAGATTTCTTCCCATATTTAGCATGAGATTGTGCAAGTCTTGGTGATTACGGGAGAATAAAAGCGAAAAGACCGTGTTGTCTGTTTCATTGTCCCTCATGCACACACACAAATCTGCCTTGACGAGATCCGTCCTCTTTTCCCCTTGTAGTGAGCACTTTAATATTCATAGATGTTCATATGAAGCCCTCAGATTGTGACAGCGTTTATACTATGTGTATACGGCCTTTCTCTCAATAGCCGGCTCCTCTATTTTTCTGGTTTGATGGACTGCAAGTAAAGGAGCACTTTCCTCTCTCTGCATCGGCAAGGACATCTTTATTCTATCCCGGATTCGCGGGTCCACCATTCACGTCGGCTTGGAATGATGTCAGGCGAGTGAAAAGTGGTGCAAATCAATCTTTCATGGTATTTTGAGGACAATTTGACATCCATGCACCCCTCTTTTCTTAAAAAAAAAACAAGGGGATGGGTCCGAATATGAGGAGAACTTGGGGTCTGACGAGCATGGACGCGCAATCGAATTGGATAGAAGGAAGACGCAGAGCGTCAATAGCAAGCGGGTCGCTAAGAACCCAGTGACGAGGGAAAATTAAGGTGAGTGACAGGGCAAGAAAAAAGATTACGCTTCAACAGCTGCATTTTATAGGGGTGTGTCCCCCTCATTCATTTGTCTTTCACCAAATGATTTTCACCCCTCTTCAAAGGGGTTCATTCTCATCGCCTCTGCATTGATATTTGGCATATAAAAGTTTATTTGAAACGTTCTAAACATGTGAACTATGCGCTTGAGAAGGTCAACCTTTTATGCTTCAGCAAAGAGTTGAGTAAATTATGAATTTAAATGATTGATTAATTTAGCTTATTTCCCCATATAAAAAGGAAACTCAAAATATTATACATTATTTGCATTGATGATGCCACACATGTCAATGTCAGACATAATTCCGTAGCATTACGTTGTTCAATCAGAACATTCCGGTGCTTTTTTAAATCTCACTTTTCGGATAAAACTAAAAAGAGATGTTTCGGTATTCTTAACTGATTAAAACTGCAATAACATGTCTCGCATGTTGATTTTCGATTTGAGTGTGTCTATTTTGAACTCCTATGAAAATACTGAACGTGCATTAGTCGCCTATTCATTGAATGAATTTAGTTCAATATCAATTGCCTCTCTCATGATTTGCACATGCACTACCAAATTGGAGAACAAAATTAATAGCATGAAACGCTAACACTAATTTACACATGTAATTGGACTAAACTGTTAATTAAATTGGATTAGAGTATCAATTATACAGCCTATTAGATGATCATTTAATCCTAAACACTTTCATTCAGTCATAAATCATAAAGTCAATTGACTCCTTGCTGCAAATTGGTCAACCCTTTCAAGAGATCAACAAGCACAGGCTGCGTAAAATTCAAGATCTTCCAAGTTTTTATTTTGGCCAATCCAAATAAAACGAACAGCTTCTTCGCTTAAAAGTAATATTGTATGAGACACACCAGCTGTTTCTCCCCATCTATTCGAGCAGAATAACGACAGAATTCGGTTTTCCGAGGGGATATTCATATGTACCATTAAAAAGAGATTAAGGTAGATATCACAGCATGGGTATAGCGGCGGAGAGGCTTATCGGCAGGAAAGGTGAGAGAGGGTGAATCCGTCCCCCAAAGAGCTTTCCCCGAGATGGGACTCAGCACCTGCCCGATGACACTCCAGCACCGCGGGAGGTGCTTTTGAGAAAGGGGGGTAGCCTAGTAATAATCAAAGTCTGAAGGTTCTGTCACAAACGTTCTAAACAAAAAATCTCATCTGAGACTATAGGCCTACCTACAACTAAAAACTGAAAGATGACCAGGTCTATGTCATCAAACATTTAATGGAAATAAACAATTAGGCTAAGTAAAACTCAATAGAATTTTGTCATAAAACCAAATGAAATGCCCTTTCATCCTCTCTATATGACTAGAGAGACATGTCAGATGCTGCTGTGATTTTAATAAGATAGGAAATCAATTGCATGTGCAATCTGCAATGTGCAAGTGTCTGCCTGTGTGCCCTTTTCTAAGTGTCTGTATGCTTGTCTTGAGTGCACCAACTCCAAAGTACAATCTCCCCCATACTCTCAATGGAATCATCCCAGACAACCCTTTTCTGTCCACATGCAGGGGCATCATATTCATAAAAGACACACCAAGAGGATCAAAATCATGGGGAGGATTTGAGAACAGCTGCGGATTGTCAACGCGGGACAAAGGGGAGAGGAGGGGGGGGGGGGCCCTTCTCACTGGTGCTGGTGCCACTCCCTCCCAGCGAGGGTAAATATTTTAAATGACAATGCTCAATAAATGTTGGATTTCCAACAAAATTCCCCCCGGACAGGTTCCACAGGGAGTTGAGACAATGGCAAGGGCAACGCCAGGGCTATCCCTGAGCTGCGTGTCTACAATGCAGGCAAAGGGAAATCCTGTATGAGTGCCTCCTAATTGCTCACACTGCAAGAGGATCACAAGCAGCAGACTGGGTGCAGATTGAGATTAATGTGTATAATATGCATTACATTTAATGTGTACTTAATATAGCTCCTGACAATGAGCTTGCCACTTCCACTGAACAGAGACGCCTAAATCCAATGCATGTTACTTGGCAATGCTTTCAATAATTTACACTTATTTATTCACAGATTAGATTTCAATTATGCAGTGTATTTGCAACCGATGGCTGGGAAGTAATGGGTACATATACACAGTTTAAGAGTATGGAAGTAGCAGTGGTCCATGAAATGTGAAATGGAAATTACGCAACAGGTCAGACTTTTGATAGGGTGCCAGTCACAAATAGATAGGGATATGGGGGTGAGTGATTTTTCTTGGCAAAACTGAGGCGATGCATTATACAATGCCTTGCTTGCTTGTATAGGCCACTAGGACGGCTAGAAAAGCATGGCAAAAGTGGCAAACAAAGAGAGATGGCATTCTGTTCAATTGAGCAACCCTGCAATGAGAATGCGACCAGTCAAGGCCCTTACATCAACACTGAAGCACATGAAGGTCACATGCATACATAGATACATACAAACACTTTCAGTTCAGGTCTCTAATGGGCTCACATGCTACAGGCATAGAAACGTGACAATACACAAGACCTTGGGGGATGCTGGGGGGATTAAAACCATGAACTATGTGCCTTCGGGGCATGAATATACCAGCGAGCTCATCTGTATTTAATAAGCCCACTTAGGCTGTTATGTCCTTTGATAGGATGTTTCCTTTATGACTTGCGGCCCTTGAGTGCCACCATTTAGGATTCAATTAGGAGCATCCTCCCCTCATCGGATGGCCACTCATGGCCCGCTGAATGCCCATGCCAAAAAAGGGCACCAAAACGCCTATTAAAACGACGGAAGATGAACTTCATATATCCACATATTCCCTGACTGATGGTAGATGGGGCCATTGCCCATTACTGGAAGGGGCGTCCGCAACTTTTTAAGTACCCTTTTAGAGAGCAATTTCAGCCCTAGCGAAGACCTTCCCTGGGTGCACTTGCTGATGTGTAGTTACCGGATGTCTAAATGTACAAAAACCGCAACTGGGTGCTTACATCACCCACACAAACACTCCAATTAAAGAGGGGTGAATACAACTAAACATTTGAGCAGACAGACACACACACACACACACTCGCTCAACACAAAAATGTTTTAGTAATCTATTTCTCAAGGACAAATACAAAATCCTTCTTATCTGTTCTGATGCATGACTAAACAGCTCAGGTGAAAAAATTAAGAAGTTTAAGGACTTAACCATAACAGCAATAATATGAGGAAGATTCCTCTAGGAAATGAATAAATTCTGCTTTTAATCATGAGACTTGCTGGCCATTTATTTCAGTTAAATGTTAAATGCAGCATGAAGTTGCATAGAAAATATATAATTCCTTTATACACACAACAGCATAAACCATACAAATAGACTATTGTTTTTTCGTACATAGAATGACTTAATTTTATGAAAGAGCTTCAGAAAAAAAAAAAAAAAAAAACACAAAGAGCTCAGTTTTCAGTATGAAGGTTCACTTGATCTCGGAATGTGTTAGAGGAAACCAAAGTCAAGAAACAGAAATGATTAAAAAGAAAATAAAAGAAGCACAAAAGTAGTCTTTTGATGTTTTTAATACACTGTTACCTGTACACATGAGGAAAAAACACTAAAATTAAACATTTTTTGAAATTATAATATCCCTTTTCATTAAGCAATGAAGTTAATACTAGATTTTCAAATTTTTGTAACTAATCAATCATACATATATTAGAGATCACACATAATTGAAAGAAAAAATTATAATTAAAAAGTTATTAGCATTGGACTGTACACGAGTCCACAGTGTGTACTGGTTGGGGCATTAGGGGAAGCTGGGTGGTACCAAATAAGACAACTTTGATCTTAATACTTATAATATAAAAAACTACAATTAATTATTACACAGGTAGGATCTGGGGGCTTAGCAGTCTTGAATCGTACAGAAACATACATAAAAACCTATCATTTCTCATTTTTGTCCATAGCAAGATGCAACATCAAATTTCAAATTACACATTCACGATCTTTGAAAAATTTCAGTATGAAAACAGAACAGAAAAACAGGGAGAGTTTTCCTGTGATAATGACTCCATGAAGAGAAAAAAAAACGTCTTTGATTTAATTATATATATATATTTTAAATAAAGTATTTAGTCAAGTATCCGAGCATACATACATAGTTTTACAAGATAGCAAAGGCAAAAACTCACAATATGCAACAACCCCATGTATCCCAATATCAGATCATTGTAATAAAAAAATTATCCATTACATTTCCATACGCCTAAAAAAAATATATCTAAGATCTACAAGATAAACGTTTGTCAAAATATTAGAGAATCCATCTTTGTTTCAAAAATGAAATAAGATATTGCACCTTTTTAAACCAGAGTACAATAAAATGACAAGGAAAACAGAATACAAAGCACAACAGGAATTAAATTAGGAATCGACTGCCATTTGCCAACATCACTCATCGTTTTTTGTAACAAAAGAATACATTTTCCTGTAACAAAACATCACAGTTTCATTTTACTGAATTAAAATGCTTTATGTAAAAGGAAAAGAAAGAAAACATTTTTACACATTCTTTAAACATTTTATGACAAAAACAAAACAAAAATGCATTCAAGACTGCTAAGCCCAAAATTACGATTTTATTGCAACAGAACTAGAAAAAATAGATTATATTGCGTTGTTGAAATGTTACAATTCCGGGGTTCATTTTGGCGGGTTTATTTTTAAATCTGAATTAAAAAGGAAAATATAGAAAAAAAAAACAGCTGTGAGGTCCAAAAGGGATCCCGGAATTTGTCCATTCATATAATGGTGTACACAAGTATTTAGTAACAATTTTTTTGATGTTCCTGATTTAGAAATATTCTTTTTTTTAAATTGTATAAGTCATTCTACAGCTAGTGTTTCTCGCTAAGAAAAAAAAGTAAGTCTTCAAGGCGTTGCAAATCTAGAAACCTCTGTTACAAAAGGTTTTTGTTTTCATCCTCTCAGTGATTCAAAAGTCTCCGACTAAAGGGCTTCCACTCTAATGATCCTGCAAAAAGAAAGAGACCACAGCGTGAGAAGAGGAAACGCGGTCAGAAAAACAGCAGCCAGGAGAGAACACAGATTCACACACTCACTCACCTCTTCATTCAACACATCACATCTCCAAATCAAAATGAGTAGACATAACAGAAATGTTATTGCTCTTGTCATATCTTCAGAGGACGCCTGCTTGAGTGTATACTAACTGAAGCAGTACATGCAACTTTCCATTATGCCATCACCTCCATCCAACAATGACTCCTCCTCTGGCTCATTAAGGGCCGAGAACAATAACTATAACAACGGCAAAAAAGCATCGCTCTAGCTAATATGAAAACGTCCACACATAAACTACAACGATAATTACACCAGTATCATTATAGTAAATTATCTTTATAGTCATCATTCCTGGTGTGAGCGGCCCTTTACATGTAAAAGTAATTTATTCACTTCATTAATGTTTTGACAGCACACTACAGATACATGTTTTCATCAGTGTGTGTACTCCTACAGTGTTTAACCACTGACCCTGTTTTTTTCTCTGGCACCTACAAGAGACTTGACGTAATCAGCTGATCAGCTAAGTCAATAATTGACTTTTATCAGGAGCGGTCATGCTCGCTTTGACTGTAAACCTGTTGACACCCAGCTTTGCATGTCTTACTGGATTTTTTACTACCATCAATTCAGACCCAGTTGCTACTAGATATCTAAAGTCATCTCACGGTGACTGTCACGTCCGGCCAAGTCCAGCTTTCATGACAACCAGTGGAAATATGGTTCAATGCAGGAATTGTAAAGAAAAGTCTTGAATTTTTTGATGTAGTATTAATTAATACTTAAGGTCTCCTCTGCATTGTAGTTTGAATGTTATTCCTCATTTTCTGAAGTCACTTTGGGTAAAAGTGTTTGCTATATAAATAAATGTTATGTAACCTGAACATTTAAAGGTTGTATCAGCGATTTCGGGCCCAAAAAAGGCCCAAACATATATGATTACATTCGTCTAATCTTTCCTAACGATCCGCTAGCTGTCTGCCCTATAAGCAGGCAGTCAAAAAAACACGTGTCTGTAGGCAACCTAGGCTCCGAGATCTGTACACAAAAACAATTGCTACCAACAAGGGTTGGCAACCCACTCAAATGCAAAATAAAGTGTTTTAACCAATAACTGACGAGATGCGCGTTTAGGAGTTTTAATTGCACAGGAGGGAGGGGGAGGGAGTAGCGAGCTAGCTCTCCGTTTTGTTTGAACATCAACAGAAGTAACGTATCCCAACTATTGCCGATACAACCTTTAAGAGAAAGGCTAACGCTCCAGCAGATTCTGGGTAAGAAAATGCCTCTGCAACCTACATCTCCTGTGTTGCCGCATATAAGATGTTTGACATTTCCATTTGTACAATTTCTGCTGTTTGACCACACTTCAACCTGTGGATTGTGCTAGTCTTTGAGTGTAGTGTGGTGTGGTGAGGTGATGTGGTCTTCACCTGAAGGCCCGGAGCCTGTGTCTGCTGTGCACCCTGGCCGTAGTAGGCCCCCTGCTGTCTGTAATACTCCACCCAGGCAGCACTGTAATCAGGAGGGGAGCTCTGCTGAGAACCTGACACTGCAGCCTGGGCTGGAGAGGGGCAGAGGGAGAGAGGGAGAGGGAGGGAGGGAGAGAGAGGGAGAGAGAATTAAACCAACATATTGACAAGGCAAAGAGAATCGTTCACAGGTAAAAGAGGATTTGAAAGAAGGCTGAGCAACGCTGCGCAATTCACCCACACGCGCAGAACTGAACTGTAATGAATCCCTACAGCATGGTAGCAACATGAAGACTGTAAGCGAATGCAAGTGACAGAGGAGAAAGAAAGGGGGCAGAAGACAACATAGCAGACCGTGCGAAAGTAGAAGACAGAACAGTGATCTTACACACAACAGCTCAGAGAGAGAGACAGACAGACAAAGAGAGACACATAGCGCTAGAAAGAGGCTGAGAAAGAGCTCAGTCAGAGAGGAGTACGTCAGAGCAAGAGCAAGTACTTGCACTTACTCTGTTTCTTGTAGTACTCCTCCCATGCTTTGCTGTAGTCAGGGCCGGTGCTCTGGGCTTGGCTCTGCTGACCTGCACACAAACAGACGATTGAGTCAAAACTTCTGCCATGCCTGAGCCTAGTGCCACCCATCCCATTACTGCATGCATAAAATATGATAACAAATCAGGCTGTCAGGCCCCTGTTTACGACCACAGCCGGCTAGGGAAGAGATGGCCTAAATGCTCCAGAAGACTTAGCAATAGCCTTCATGCTATGAGCATGAAGTGCATCCAGCATCCACTGTGTGGCATTGTAACTGATAAGTAAGCACAAAGCCCTAGTTATAATCACTCTTAAGCTGAAGATTAAGATACTGGGACATATTTAAAGGTGACCTGCATTATAGGAGATCAGACCTGTAGCGAGAACACGGTTCACACAGTTGGACCATCGCCTGACCACACTGACATGTCTAACTAGCGTGGCTCATCCTCAATGGAATACTTCACTATCCTCATATCATGATTTCCCTTCTTTTTGCAGATATAGAAACAAAGGCTTTCTACAAATATATATATATATTTTTTAACACTCTTACGGTGGGTTTCCACACAGCAAAACACCTTGCGAATTTCGGCCAGCGAAATTTCGCCTTGGGGGCGTGACGACCAACCTGCTAACCTTTTGACTGCAGTGTCTAGCCAGAGGTGGCAAGCGAGCTAATTAGGCTAATCGGCTAGTTCAAACGTTTTAAGTACTTAATGAAGATATCCAGGGGTCTTTATGCCTCGACTAAGTTGATGTTGCCTATAAACAACAATTCATGTTCATAGAAACAACAAGGTCAATAATACATCATATATTTAATACCTGTGTTGCAGAATGTAGCCTAGCAGTCTAGCTAGGCTTACAATGCAATCCAATGTCCGAACATACTAGCAGTTCGCCTGTCGGCTAGCTAAAAAGTTTGAGTGTTTAAACGAACATAATAGTGGTCTATTCAGTGGTGTGTGTGCTCTGACTAAGATTGTGTGGCATATAAACCGCAATTTGTGTTGATACAAGTGCCAATGTTAGTGTAGAAACATTTTAATCACATACAAATTTTCATGTCACAGCTCAGGTAGTCTCCGCCATCTTGGTCAGACTTTTTTGTAACTCCCGCCTCCAAACTCAAACACGCGGACCTGATTGGTTCTCGAATGGTCCTCATTAAAATAAAGTTAAACTTAAGCCAACTTTGTTTCGCCTGCCTCGGTGATTCGCTCTCATTTCACCCAACCAGGGCAAATTACTCCATTCAACCTCAATAAGAGCGACGCAAAATTTCGGTGTGTGGAAACCCACCGTTGGTGTTGAAAGACGCAACACTGCAAGTGTGACATACGCACCAAAATAACACCAGCTGTGCTACTACAATAAACGCAAAAATTAAAAGTGCCATGTCAGTGCGTGTAAAAACTTAAGCACAGACACTTTGATGAGGAGGAATTACAAAGAAGGGAAACGCACACTAATGCTCTTCACTCATTCTTGAGGAGAAAATATATGGACTGCTGAATAAAACTTAACATGACCGGTGAAGTCTGCTGTGAGATGGACAGTAACCAATTCCACCTTTGGCCAAGCTGTGTTGGGGAGTAGGGGGGTTGCCATGGCACTGCCAGTGAGGCTGTAGTGATGGAGACGGGGGCTGGTGGACAGGTGGGGGAACAGCAGGATATTCGGTGTGTAGGGAGGGAGGGGGGGTCTGGGAAAGGTTCTCAGATTTGATGTTTTGGGTGGGGTGTGGGGGGAGAGGGGTGTCTGTATGGGGCTGTGTGGGGGGCAGGACTGAGCAGTTAAGACCCTCAGACATCTTAAGCCTGTCCTGCTGGAGGGCTGGCGGAATCCTAGCCGGCAGGAGATCGGCTGGCAGTGACACACGGGTCGGTTAGTGGTGGCTCCTTTAGTAACTCACAGCTATCTCCCTCTCATACACGCACACTCCCTCACTCACACACACTTGCCTAGCTTTTTATAATACTGCTCCCATGCTTTGGAATAGTCCATCTGTCCAGTCTGGGATCCATTGTGACCTGCAACCAGACAGAGATAACACTGTTTGAAAAACAGAGCCTCTGAACTGATAGGCCAGTACCTTTCTCTGTCCCCCCCCCCCCCCTTCCTCTCCTCCCTTCATCTCTCTGTGAAAGTGCAGAAACGCCAATGCGCCTCTCTCTACCAGCCTCTAACCTCCTCGGGTGGCAACAGCGCCGACAGCAGCAGCAGCAGCAGCAACAACAGTAGCAGCAGCAGCACGTCATTGTCCTCTTACTCACCAGCATGTGAAATGTAGTCTTAATTCTGTTCACACAAAGAGCCATCGCATAGTGAGGGAAAGCATGAGTGTGTGTGTATGTGTGTGTGTGTGTGTGGGGGGGGGGGGGGGCTGTATTGTGTTCTATGTAAGAAATGGAGTTGGCATACCCCACTACTGGGGCAGGAGGTGCAGAAGAGTGGTAAAGAAAGGGGTGGAGGAGAGAAGGGGGGGGGCGTGAATGGGTGCAAGGCGGCCTCGGAAGAAGTGGTGGCTTTTGTGTGTGTGTGTGTGTGTGTGTGTGTGTGTAGGGGGGTATTTAGTAGAGGACTTACTGGGGTCCTGCTGTCCCTGGGGCTGCCACGGCTGGTATGTTGTGCCCCAGCCCCCGGTCATGAAGGTCTGCGGTCCACTGTCACAGGAAACAAGACAACACCACTTTAAATACAAAACAATCTCAATTTACAGCTAAAATGTATGACATAGCAGGACATCACAGACCATCACAAGTGAGTCACACACCACATGCATTTATTAAGTGAGAGGCTTATTTACAGCTTGGACAGCGTGTGTGTGTGTGTGTGTGTGTGTGTGTGTGTGTGTGTGTGTGTGTGTGTGTGTTCTACCCAGGCATTATTTATAAAGAAAGAGCCATCTTAAGAGAGGAAGTTGTGGAGTGCTCCCTGCACATTCTGTCATTAAAAAAAGGCTTACCAGGCACAAGAAGGAAGTGAAATGGGGGAAAAAAAAAAAAAACACGCATGCACACACTCACAAAAACAAAAAAAAAAGGCACTTACTTCTGGTGAGGGGTGGCCGGGCCTTGGGTGAAAGGGTTGAGGCCAAAACTGCTGTTGCCTCCCAGCCCTGAAGCCTGGGGGGGAAGCAGAGAAGAGCAGCGCAATGAGAGAAAAGAAAAGAAAAGAATAGGAGAGAAAAGAAAGAGAAAAGGAAGAGACACTCGAGGCTGAATGAGCAACCAGGCGGGGTCAGAGGTCAGACATCGGCCCCTTGCGCACTCCATTAGGCGCGCGCGTGATTGATTGTAGCTCTTCTCCCTGGTGTTTGTGGAGAGGGGCCAGGTAGGGTGGAAGGGCCATGAGGGGTGTGTGTGGTTCTGTGTGTGTGGTGGTTGTTAGTGGGGAAAGAGAGTGGCATTTGGTGGTTGACTTTACTTCACCCCCGAGAAACCTCTAAACCCACAAGTTAGGCCAAGAGAATGCTGTATGCTTATGCATGTAGATCGCTTTAAAATTTAATACTGTAGATGCACAAAACATTTATTTTTAACTATTGTGATGTTCACATTTTGTAGGTTTCTTTTGGACAAAAGCGTCTACAAAATACTATAACCATAACTAAGTGCAATACTTCAATTTGGCATTGGAGCTATTGGATATAGATATATATATATATATATATATTTTAGTCAAGTATTCTTTGAGCAGTTACAGTTAAGCCCCACATATTTTCTCTCCACTCCTATGGTATATATGAATGATAAAGTACCTTATAGCATCTATAAGAAAGGGCTGTATAATGACCCAGTTATTCCGGTAATATGGGTTTGAGAGACCACCTTACAAACTTCACTGACACGGCGATTCAAAAAATACGTGGGTGGCAAGTAGGTTGGTTACGACGGGGGTGGGGACAGAGACCAGGGTGTTCGGGGGGGGGACCTACCCCAATCTTCTCATCGATCAACTGCCGAGCCACTTCCATCTGCTGGGGGGTGCCGCGGATGGAGAAGATACGCATGTTTGGGTCGGTGTTGGGCGGTGGGTTTCTCTGCAGCTCCACATGGGCTCCTGACTGCTGGTTGATGTTCTTGATGGTCTCCCCACCTGGAAAAAAAATATATGTTTGGTCGCGTGAGTTCATACTGCCATTGGCCTTCTCTGACACGTTTACAACCAACTGAACAAGTGTTTTGGTCACAACTGTTGGCCATCTGATCTGCAATCAAGACATCAGTTGACACACATACAGGAAAATGTAGAATTGAAAGGTTATTTTAACTGTTTGATCCTTGTGATTTGAATTTCTCAAACTGTTGCTCACTACAGTTCTGAGAACACTTGGGGAGAGTAAATCAGCAATATGAGACCTGGAGACGCGGTATGTTTAGAGAGGAGTCAACAAGACATACGACAAAAAGTTCACCGTCCCTACTGTGAATCTTGGAGGCTCTCTGATGTTTTGGGTGTGTGTGAGCTACAAAGGCACATGGAATTTAGTAAATTGTGGGCAAGATGAATGTAGCTTGCTATCAGAAAATATTGCAGGACAATTTGCAGTCATCAGCCTAAAAGCAGTGCATGGGAGACACTGGGACTTTCAAACATGGCAATGATCTGAAGTAGAAGGCCAAGTTGACCCTTCAGTGGGTACAGCGGAAAAAAGTGAAGGCTCTGGAGTGGCCATCACAGTATCCTGACCTCAATACTATTGTGCCACTTTGGAAAGATTTAAAACATGCAGTTCATGCAATGAATGTACAGGATTTTGGAGGCTTTTTATCAAGAAGAATGGGCACCTCTACCATCTGAGATAAAAAGTTACTCATCCATAGCCATCACAAAAAAACAGCAAACCATCACCGATGTTAAAGGGGGCAATGGACAGTATTCAGAACTAAAGGTATGTAAATGTTTGAATTGGGATCACCACATTTTCTTTAGAGCCATGTTTTGTTTAATGATTGCACTATTCTGTGATTCCTTATGGTTTAATTTGAATCCCATTAAAATAAAAAATAAAAATGTGTTTAGCCTGATCACTCATGTTTTCTAGGCCAGCCATTTTACAAATTCTGCCGGAGTATGTGAACTTAAGAGCAAAAGCATATTATGCCTTCATTTGCTCTGTATCTGCTTATTGTATGCAACTTTTGGACTTGTTTTGTAAAGTTGAGTCAGGGTTTGCACTTTTTGGGGGGCTGGTTTTAAAAAGTGCGATTTGTAGGATTGTTACCGAACGTTCTGTAGGCCAAAATCAAAACACTGGTGAACGTTCTCAAGACAACCAGACACGAGCCTCTTCTGGGTTGCCAGACGTAATGAAGACCTAGCTAACGTTAGTTGACCTGCAGCTGCTTTAGTGTTTCTCCAACAATGACCCAGCTACACATTACGGAAACAGTGAAAACAAAAAATACCTCTCTAACCAACGTAACATATTTAGCTGAAGTTAGCGATGCAGATGAAGTTTAGCCTAGGCTACCTCTGTTGTGGAGAAATATGGCCAGCTCTGCGTCAGACTTGATATTCTTCGTTTGACGAAGACGTCAACATCTCAGGAAGCTCCTCCGATGTCCACTTAATTTGTTTCTTGTTTTAATTTTGGAAATTTGCCTGCCTCTCGTAGGCGTTCATGACTACAACTGACAGCTGTTGACAGTTGGCCTTTGCTAATTTGGCAACCCAAATAGGAGGACACGCTAGCCCATTATTAATACGCTATTCTAGAATTAATCATTCAAAACATAAACGAAAATTCCAAGAGATTCGCACCGTAACTCTTTTTTTTTCATGGGTTTTACAGGTTAGAGTAAATGTCAAATAAGCCATTACTTCAATTCATCGTGTTTCCTTACTCTCTGACAACATATGGTGATCATTTTTGGAATGGTTAGAGTTTATTTTCCATTATTTCCTACATACTGGTCCTTTAAGGATAGGATAATAGGTAGGCTGCCCATTGAATGGCTCTAAAATATTAATTCTAACATATTTAATTTTCTCTGTTTATTTTTACATGGGCAACGTTTGGTTTTAAAGCGGAGTTAAAAAAAATAAAACCCTCCACCCCATTAACAAGACTCTCCACTTCAGGAGCTACAGTAGGACACAAAGATATCCACTGCTTTAATTGCTAGGATCCCACGCCGCTAGGCAGCTTAGGTCAATTAGACCTGCCCAATTAGAGACGGCAATTCACAGACACTACTGACCCACAAATTAAGGAGAATGGGGCCGGCCACAAGCGTTCTGATTCCTTCAGAGTCTTAAAGCCAGTAAGCGCAATGCATCTAACTTCAGAGTTCCACAAGCTGGCTACAACATCTTCCCTTTGTATCTTAATATCCGCGCAAATCAGAAACAATGGCCAGCACTCCCCCTGCCACACAGGGAAGGGCTGGCGTAGATGTACAGACCACCAACTGTGCTGACTGGGGCTGAAGTGAAGTGCACCTCCTGAGTGATGAACATATACAGGCTTAACATACGCGTCTTAACGTTTCCCCTTATCAAGTGACTTCTTGACTGAAAAGTAAGTATAGAGATAATCTCTCAGCCCATAACACTCTCGTTTTTTCTCTCATTGGTTCCAATATATAATTCATATTGGATAGCTCAAGTCAGGACTGGTCAGTTAGACTGAACTAAAAATTACTGGGCCACATGCTAAGGAAGAGACCCAACCATATGTGCTCCTTAGTCTACAGCAATCAGAATCAATGCAAGTACCTTCTGAGTTGCCCAAGCTGGCTACATCATCTTCTGTTTGCATTTTAATATGAAAATCAGAAACAATGGCCAACACTTCCCCCAACACAGACGGCAGGGCCAGACGTATGGGCCACCAGTCGTGCTGACTGCCGGGGTGGTGTCGAGAGTCAGGAGGACAGAGAATGCTACCTCGGAGCCCCCCAAAAAAGGGGGAAGGAAGAAATTAGAGCGTATCCTCTACGCCATACAGTTTCCTTCTTGGGCCCTTTCATACGCCGCCACTCAATCTTGTCTACTGGGTGGAGGAAAAGGGGACTGGCAGAGGAAGGGAGGGAGGGAGGGAGGAGTGGGTGGAAAGAAAGCAAGCAAGCAGGCCAGCAGCCTCTTCTGTCTCCTCTGAAAGGCCACCACCCACCGTTGGTGTGGTGTGGGGTGGGGGGTGGGGGGGGGGTACAGGAGTAGCGATGGCAGTAGAGGTGGTGGTGGCAGGAGGGGTTTGTGCAGGGGATGTCCGAACATCAATTACACGTTTGTTCGCTTCTGGGTGACACTCAGGTGACCCCTGCTGACCCCTGGCTGAAAATGCTCGTCAAAGAGTCCCCGCCTCCACGGGCCTCCTCGCCGTTGCTAACTGACAAGGCATGGGCCATTAACCCATTGTCAAGCAAATGAAACTTCTGCATTGATGAAGCCATTATTAGGTCTCCCCCAGTCAGACACAGAAGAGAGGACTAAAGACACTGGCCATTCATTTCATGGACTGGGGGACCTGCAATGAGGCAAGCTAATTTGGCTTCATCAATGAGACTGGTTTAGTGAGCTGGAGAGAAAGAGAGAGGGAGGGAGTGTTTGGGGAAAAGCCAGGGGTGGTTATCAATTGGCGCAGGAACGTTAACTGTGGTTTTAAACAGAGAGAAAAGGGAGTTTACAGAAACAGCCATCAAATAAAACAAAAAAAAAAAAAAAAACTTGGGAGGCTTTCTGCATGGGTAAACAGCCAGACAGTTGTGGAGTGATACACTTAAAATGGGTTTTTAATACTGTTGAATGCATTCTTCATTCAGTTACAAATGCAGGAATATTTGTTCTCAGGATCACTCCATGTCTTGTTGTTGTTAATATCAGGACAGTTTCTAATACACATCGGTGCCTGGTTTCACATTTCTATTTGCGAGTGCTCATAACACAGGAACACTAAACTGCATTCCTTCATGGTTAAAAGCCCCTCATACTCATATTGGCTGAGCAACCCAGTAATGCAAAGCCAGAACATGCTGTACAGCCAAAATAACTTAAAGTGCATTGACAAAACTAACATAACTTGCTAGCTGCAGGTATGAAAAATATGACACGTGAAACCATCTGTTCATCAAACTATGAAAACTGTTTGGTAAAAGTGCAACAGTCGCTCCCTTTTTAAAAGTGTTTTTTAAAAAAAAAAGTTAATGCAAGTTCTTAAGAGGGTCTCGAGATCTTGTAAGCAGTGTGTGAGTGTGTGTGGTGGCTGACAGCTTTGGCAGCCTGCTCCTCTTGCAAGCATCGTAAAGATATTAATCACTCCGGCCAAAAGGCCAAGCTGACAGGTCCCTGAGCCCACCGCCCGCACCTCCTCCATGGCCCTGTTTCACATGCTAATGCCCCACGGGGAGTCACCCAGGTTTATCCGTCCCCTCAGCCCTCGCCACAAAAACACCCGCCTGACATTTCTTTTGCACTTTTTTTTATTATTATTATTACAGATGGCCAAGGTCCCTAGTTACCGCCCCTCCGAGCCACACAGTGAGCCGCGGCAGATAAAGAGGGCCCCGACAAACAGACGGTGTGTGTGAACGTCAGCAATGGTCAATGACTTTTAAATAGCTGGCAATAGAGTGAGCATGAATGACCAATAAGCTAATTCAGCTCATTCATTCCCTTGACTTGACTCCATCTGGCTTGAAAAGGCTCTTTTATTAAACGCTGGAGGCAACCTCCGTGTGTGATTGAGGGCTTTCATTATTAACTCTCAACAATTAATGTCACATTACATGCATTATCCTCTCCTCGGGCCCCCCCTGTGAGCAGGTCTCAAGTGGCGCTTGAGCCAAGTGGATGAGTGCGAGGGGGTAGGGGTGAGGGGGTGGTGGGGTGTAGCGACATGGCCACCCAGGCAGGTGTCCCATTCTTGGGACCATTGTGTTGTGGTGCATTTTTCTTTTCTTTTTTTGTAAGTTAAAAATAGTGAAGGGGTGAGAAACGACCAAATTATTTTCCACTTGTACGCCTGTAAAGGTCGACGCACACATATTTGTGGAATTAAACGGCCAGAACACGCTGTTCGAAACATGCATTTCGTGGTTAAGGTTGTGAAACCGGGTGCATGTACAAAGAACTAGTGGGGTGTGGCTGCTATACTGGATATTGGAGTTTTTAAACAGGGCATGTCCCCACACATTTCTAATGGCTCGCTTAGAAAAAATACTTTCATATGGTGTATTCAAAACAAAGGCAGACAGATAAAAGACACCAGATAAGACAGAAATCGAACAATAAAAGAAAGAAACGATGAAAGAAAAGACTAAACTTTCCCGTACCTTTACCAATCACAAGGCCACACTTGTCCGCGGGTATCGTGTAGGTCACTTCCTGAATTCCTCCAGGCGCCCCAACGTTCCAGTCCCCACGTCCTCTTCCACGGCCCCGGGCTGCACCGCCGAATCCGTCACGCTCCTGCACAGGGGGAACACAGGTGGTAACACCTGCCGTATCTGTACCATCGAGTACACCCACAACATGGTATGCCTTAACATGCCGCTTTCTGGGAACGACTGAGATCGGCAGTAAAGTTAATAAATAATGTGCCCGTGACGACTGTAAAAGTCAAGGCAACGCAAAATATTCGGCAGATCAGCCACAATCGGCTGCTACATGGGACATTTTAACTAGAAAAAGCAAACAAATAAAACGGTCATACATTGGCTAATTAAAAAAAAAAAAAGAAGAAAAAAAAAAAAATGTTACCGTCATAAATCCCTCCCCAAACACATTAATTGTGCTATCCGTTGTTAGAGTGAGTCTACAGCATGGTCCCAGTGAGACTGTCCCTTAAGTGCCACACTGACATTTCCACCAATGGCTGAACACCCAGTGACTAAGGGAGAGTAGGGAGACGGGGAGGGTGGGGGGGGTTGGGGGGACAGAGAAAGCAGACGAGCTCGCTGCTGTTACCTGTCCATACAACTGACTGAGGTCCCCCAAACCAGGCCAAAGGCCCAGTGGGTCCAGGACGGGTCGCTCTGGGGTCAGGCTGGACCCATCCAGGGACCAGCCGGTTTGGGGCGGGAAAGGGGATCGCTACACGACAACAACCACAACAACAGAAACAATAACAACAGGCAGTGACAGTATGGAGGCTTCAGGAAACAAAATGGCGGAAAAAACAAAACACAGCACCCTCTTTACACTACGACCCCTGTTTGCTTTAGTCAAGTGCATCCATGTTGATCTAGATATGGCAAAAATGGCCACACAAGTGCTAATAACATTATCAATTATGTAAATCTTATTTCTAACAAATGAAAACATTAGTGTAAAGAGGGGTCACTGTCAGTCAAGTCATACTGATAAGTAACAACACTCAAAATGTAGAATTACTGTACAATCTCGTTAAGCCGTTGCTCACTTAAAGAAAATCCTTGTGAAAGATTAGCAAGAATGATCTGTGTTAATTAACAAAAAATTCCTTTGTAACAGGTATTATGCAATCCATTCCTTTCCAGAGGTGTTAATGGGGTAGAACGAGTGATATTTGGCTGTGAATACGGAGCAAAGAACAATCAGGGCTTCTAGAAGGCTCTCTAGACGTCAGGTTACATGCAGCCTCTAGAAGGTTCTGCTCTCTAAAGGGAAGACAGAGGCTTTAAGGAGCAGACAAGGGTTAGAGACAGCTTGGAGAGAAAGCCGAGGTGGGAAGGAGAAGGAGGAGGGGACGAGGTGGGCGAGTGGACGGTAGGGCGAGCTGGTGGCGAACCTGTGCAGTGTGGACCAGCTCGTTGATGAGGTGGACTGCGTGCTGGCATCTGTCCGGCTGGCCCATCACCTGGGCAATTCGGTCGGGGCTGATGCCATCATCTGTGCAACGGGAAACACATTTGAGTAATACCCAAAATAATAGGGCCGAATCAACGGCAACCCATTCAGCGCTTCATTCAAGAGACATTGGGAGAGTAAAAAAAAAAAAAGAGATTTACTGCCAACGAGGAGAGGCAGAGAGAGAGAGAGAGAAGGAGATAGAGCAGGCAGGCTCATACATCATGTTTGGGCAGAGAATTGAGATGCAAATTGTGGACGTTGTGGAGAATAATTGACTTCAGCACCAGGGGATGAGAAAAAATAGGTGTTAGATAGGCAGTTACATGTTTTTACAATGTTTTCCCATTCAAGTGCCATTCAGCTGTATATAGCATTCCCTGTAGGTAAAACAAGTGATATTTTTAGAGATATATTTACCTACAAATGTGGATTATACATTTGTTTTTATTGTATTCAATAAAAACATTTACTGCTTGTGACTCTAGCCACGTTTTGTGCCTTAAATTATTTAGAATTGAACCACATATAAAAAAAAAACTAAGATCAGTCAGTAAACTAAAATGCTTCATTTTATTAGTCGTTTTCACCGAAATCCCATGCAGAGGGTTTTCCTAAAAACCTATTCACCATTTCCATTAGAGCCAGTACCACTGACCACAATGTGACTGGATGACAAGCACCAGAACTGAAGTATTGGCACCAAAGAGAAAAAGGGGATTACTGCAACAATGAGCAGGAGTTGCTCCGATTCACTTGTTAATTTTTCATTCCTGACATGATGCACCCAGATCGCTAACAGACAGATGTGGCATAGAATGAGTTCAAGTTTGGCCCGAGATGCTGTTGTCTTACATGGAAAACATGTAATGATGTGCTTTTGTATGAAGGCCAGAGATAAACGTCATCATTTAAAACGGTCTTGCATGCACAGACACACACACACACACACAGCTTCAGAGATACTGTGAGGCGACACAATGGAAAGTCTGACACAATGACGGCGCCAACACCCCGCCTCCTACACACACACACCCGCTCTCCCTCCCCACCCGTCCGACCGTCCGGTCGACTCATGGCCGTGCACCCACCTGGCTTGAACTGGATCCTCACGCCGGCGTCGTTCTGGATCTTCTTGATCATCTCGCCGTTCCTGCCAATGACTATACCCACGGCAAACCGTGGGACCGCAACCTGAGAGGGGGCAGCCAGAACAGGCTAAACGGTAGAATTTGAGGGAGTAGAGTGGATGTACAATTCTTCATATTTGGCTGGTGTTTGCAAGGTCTTATTTCTATGTAAAAGTAATTAGCACAAACAAATGTAATTTATTTCATGGCTATCAATATCAAACATAACATTATTGGCATGCAAAAGAATGTAAGTATTTGCACGTCCAAAGGGATATTTTTTACATATGCCAATTACTGCCACAACTAAGTAAAAGTAGACAAGTGAAAATAGGAATTTATGAAAAGACTACTGATATACTGACATTTTTCCTGATAAGGATTATTCAAATTTTGATATATTTCAGCATAAACATATTTCCTTCAATACATAATTGAAGAGATAAATTCCTGTTTAACTATAGATGAATGCTACTTTAACCACATGGATGTAAGACACAATGTCATGTTAAGGAATGTGTTATTCAGTCTTGCAATCATTTAAGGAGAATTTATCTAGAAGAGCACTTACATCCATGCTGCTTCCCCCCATTCTGGAGCCAAAGTCCCCTCTGCCAGTGCGGAAGTCTCCCTGGTCCTTGTCCCGAATTATCTCCACCACCAGCTCACGGGCTTGCTACACAAAGCACACACACCACACACAGATTAATTGACCCTCCGCAAAAAGAAACATTCTTCAACTACTGGAGGTACCACAGATTGAGTACTGGCCAGCTTGCTGTATATGGATTAATCCTAGTGCTAGCCCAAAAGACTTTTTTAAAATTGAGATTTCTTTTTAGTCTAGAACTAGGTTTAATCCTTGTACAGGGACATGGGCCCTGTATGTTCAACAAGAATATACAGAGTTCTTTGAGTTAAGAAGGGCCGAATGAGGGGTGTCGCTGTGCCGCAGCCTGTAGGGTCCTAGTGCCCATGGACACACTTCCTCATCATTTCCTAATCCCACCACCAATCCCTCTCATTTCCTGTCACTTTTGAACATCCTAACTGAACAAAGGCAAGGTAAACAAAAACGCTCAAAAACTATAATAACCTTAAAAGGTCAATTTAAATATTTTCTATATATAATTATATAATTTTATAATTCCTAGCCAGCACACAAACTGATTGCCTGCTGTAGAAATGTTTTTATAAATGTAAATATGAGCACAACAAATCAGCACTGAAAACGAACATTCAGAACCGTTATGCAGGATTTCTTAGTCAATTATTGACAATATACGTGATGCCAACCAGCTGGATTCAGTCCTAGGGCAAAGGACTGACTAGGGTTCAAGGACTTTGGAAATGATAGTATGGTATTTCAAAGGTGGTCAGGCAGCAGTATGACTCAAAAAGTAGTGATAACTGAATCCTAAAACCACACATTTTGATGCACCCAGTCCAGCAGGAACAAAGTAAATAAAACTTTACTTTTACATTTCACTTTGGGGGTTAATTCCTCTAAAATATGAATCAAGTACCCTGCATTTCAACCAGTTTTAAATCAAACAAAAAGGGAACTGGTATCAATAAATCAACAGTCTCTCAGCATAGCCTACTACCAAACATGTGCTTAAGAACGGCTGGCGTCAAACACCCCTTCTCCCACCCACACACATACACATCCCATATGGAAAAGACCAGTCTGAGGTGAATGTAACACAGACCTGCACTTTGTAAGGGTCGCCAGTGATTCTCAGGGGCTTGTCCACTCCTGTTGGCATGGGGCCATCTTGGATCATGATCATCTTCACTCCTGTTCTCTCCTAGAGTACACGCACACAGATTACTTTGCATATCTCTCAAATTCCTCAACACTGCAGCATGTCCTTAGTTCCATGTTCAGATACTCCCACAACAGGTGTTCTGCTGAAATAGTGGAAACTAGAAATACTGCCTGACTATGTGCTAGAGGTCGAGGGATACAGGTTTTTCTATCAGTTCCTACAGGATTTCGCAAGGCTTTTTTGAGATTGTTGCAACCTAAAATGCCTGATTTCACGACAACTTTTGTTAAAAAAAAAAAGCGATGGAAGTCGCAGTGTTTTAGGCGTTTATTGCGAAGAAATTGCAGGAGGAAGTGAAAAAAAAAATATTATTGAGGGCAACTAAGGGTAGTAAGACCAAAATAACACTGATCTTGATATGCTTATTAATAAAAGGATAAGTAAAGGTAAATATGGTAAATTTGGCTAGGATAATTAACAAAGCAGTATAACCTTTTGTATAACAGTCCAAAAAAAGATAGCCACCTCCACCACCTGTCACTTTAAGAATGTAAGTAGCCTAATTACATTTCTGAGTAGATTGGAAGGCTATGAGTGGAAATAACTTTTTGCATAGTGCATTAGGATACAGTACCCTCCAGATTGGCACCTCTGCTAAAGTTGACTAAAAACTGGTATAAAAAACCTTTGCCACTAAAACAGCTTGTAATATTCTCCTATGACACCCCATAAAGTTGGAGAATACAAAGCAAGGGATTTAAGACCGTTCGTCTTTACAAAATCTCCCCAGATCATCCAGATTCCTAGGTCCACGCTTGTGCATTCTCCTCTTTGACTCACCCCACTGTTTTTCTACGGAGTTTAGATCAGGGGACTTAGATGGAAATGTCCGAAGCTTGATTTTGTGTTCAGCAAACCATATTTGTTTAGATCTGGACATTTGTTTTGGTTCATTGACCTGATGAATGATCCAATCATGACCAACTTTTAGTGTCTTGGCAGAGATTGACAGATTTCCTTTGAAAATATTCAGGTTTTTCTTGGTGTTTTCATGATACCATGCACCTTAATTAGGTTCCCAAGGCCTTTGGGAATAAAACCAGCCCCACAATAGCACAGCCCCTCCACCATAATTCTCATTAGGGTTCTTTTCAGTATAGTCATTCTTCTATGTACCAAACTGTCATCTGACAATAGACCACACTTACACACAAAGTCACTGTACCATTCAGTAACTCCTGCCATTTCATTGATAATTAAATGACTGGACAGGCTTTCATCTGGCATGCCCTCTAAATAATCTATTAGCAGTGAGGTCACTTTTGAAGATTTATTTTGGCGGGACTTGGTGACCAAGTAACCATGGGTCTTTGTCCAAGCATGTTTGTCACATTTCCAGATGATTAGAATCTTTAAATCATTGTTTTAACTGTAAATATAGGCATTTTCAACAAAGTACCTAGTTTTCATAGACGTTCTCTGACTTACAAATGTCAACACACATTCTTTTTATTTAAATTTAGTGTATTCTCTTGTCTTTCCGATGTTGAAAAATTACAGATTTAGCCTCTGTGTGACTATAGTGAAAAAGAAAGTCATGAAGTACTTCTGAAAGTTAACAGACACTCTGATTAACTTAAATAAATTGAAATTAAATATGAAAATACTTCTGTTAGGTTTTGTATAGATTTTTCAGGGGTGCCAATAATTGTGAGCAACATGTTTTCATTAAAAAATATTTCTTTCTTTTTTTTTTACTTTAATTTTACTTTTTCTCAAAATAAATTTGCATCCCTTCAAGGTCGGATTTTTCCTATTTTTTTCATTGTGAGATTACAATAAATCCCCAAAACATTATTTTTTATACCGGTTTTTAGTCAACTTTAGCAGAGGTGCCAATAATTCTGGAGGGTACTGCATGTGTCTTGCAATGTTATTAATTTCTATGATTTTGGTAAGCACAACACGAACTAAGTGACTAGCAAACATGAGCTAACAAGGACATGTAGAAGACTGCCAATGGGTTGCATAGCCTACTCAAATGTCAGTAAACCAAGTAGGGCTACATTAACTTATTTTCATAGCCTAGCAACACCAGGTTGAGAGATGCCAGTAAGCAGATCATTAACATTAGCCTTCTATTTATTGTCATCAAAACTGCAGAGGAACGAACAAGTTATATAGGCTGTCTCTGGTGTCTGCAGAATTGAGTGTGGCATCTGGCTCAATATTCTGCACGAGGGACTGTTGTAGGTAGGGCTGTAACGATACAAACCGAATCGTGAGGTTGGTGTATCACGATTTTTGACCCACGGTTCGATACGAACTTCGATTTTCCTTTTTTTTTTTTTTTATTTGGGGGGGGTAGACATTTTATTAAATAACATTAGAAGACCAGAGGATTACTATAATATAATAATAAAAGTAATAATATAGAAGTATCCTGATATAAAAATAATAAAAGTAAAGTATAAAAGTAATAATATAGGAGTATCCTGATATAAAGAGATTTTACTGAATGTCTACTATATTTATGACAGCACACTTTATGCAGATTAGCCTAGGCCTACTATTTTTATTACAACTCTACCTCTTTAATTCAGCTGTCTGGTTGAAGCCTGGAAATATCGTAAACAAAGTAGCATAGTTGGCTAGCTTATCATAGTCTACTGATTGGACTGTTCAGTTTCCCCATGTGTGTTTAAGTTTCAAGGTAATACTTGTTCTATTTGGGACAAAGCACTGCGTGAAACACTAGAAAGGGTGTGTCGCGGTTCTGCCTTTTTCCACCACGACACAGTATCGTAGATATGAGTGTCGCGATTTTGGTTTCGAATCGCATATCGTTACAGCCCTAGTGGTAGGTGAATTTTCACAGGGGAAACTACAATGATTGGTCAAATTTGCGGAAAAGTTGCGGTGTTTGGACAAAAATTCAAGGTCGACCAGAATTTGCGGGATTCGTTGAATTTGTGTTAATTGTTGCGATTGCAACATCGCAAATTCCTAGAGGGACTGTTCTATGGCCAATGCCAATATTTAGAAATCAGCGTCAGCCGATGGCCAATATACGCTGCCCCCCCCACGTTTATTTGCAGGATAAAATGGAACACTAATAACTTAAGTTGAGAATTTTTGTGCATCTTAACTTATGGCCCCATTTGGAGTTTTTTGCCTGACATTGCACATCATCTACTAAGGAGGGCACTGCTCCCACATACTTTGGCCCATCAAAAAATGCTTGACCTCTTTTGAAAGATGAGACCCAGTAGAATTCTCAGAAACAGTCAGCGTGACTAACGTACTGGCAGAGCTACAGAGGCTTGAATGCATCTCTGGAACATACATCTCTAGAACTGGCCACATTTGGGCCCTCTAGGTCACTTGAAGTGGCCTTCAAACACAATTGAGGCCTGGAACCAGTCTTGTGAAGCTACATCTCAAAGTAGATGACTAAACAGTAAAATATGAATTTTTCACAAATGTATGCGTGTTGAAATATCTATGCGTTTATCTCAGTGTCATTTTTTGAAAACTTAGTCATGGTAGCAGGTTCATGTGAAATAATGCTATTTCTTTGATTCTAAGACGGTCACTGCTATGCAATCGATACAAGCAAGAAACTCCAGAGGGTTAGCTTTCGTTTGACACCAAGATTATGCTTCTACTCAAAGGGGTTCATGTGTAGTAAGAGTTTGTCAGTATGCATCAATAAGTCCTTAAAATTTTGCTTCGAAACGTGTTTGCATGACTTCTGAGGGGTGTTTAGTAGGGTTCTTACGGTAAAATTGCTCATCTCATCTTCGAGGCTTGATGTAGGCTCGAGTTATGGTCAATCAACGCTGGGGTGCCTGATTGACAGCTTGTTTCCCAATTCCCTGCGGTTGCTTATATCTCGAGAACCATAGGTTGCTCAGACACATGGGTGGGCTCTATCTAACCGGAAGAGTCTCGTGAGCCAGTGTGCTTCAACTTGTGTCAAGGGAAACAGCTTCCAGCACACAGGAAAATATGTTTGCAAACTGTATGTTTCTAATTGTTTGCTTTTGTATGAGCTGGATTATACATCTACCAAACGTATTTTGAATAAAACATGGATATTCCATTACTATGGGTTTTTACCGACATTTCAAGACCATTTATGACTGGTCTGAATATTGCCATCCTTGTGTAACCCAGACTAAAATATACAGAGGCACAGATTCACAGTAACGTCACTTCTAAACACGCATCTCGTCGGTGATAGGCTTGAACAGTTATGTTTTTATGGTGCAGGTTGGACCGGGTTGTTTTTGTTGCCGTTTTTGGAGCCTGGGCTGTCCAGAGGCCGCGTTTTTTTACAGTGTATTCAGAGTAGAGGTAGCTAGCGGATGGTGAGGTGATGTTTGCTGTATGACAAAAAATGTTTTCGCTTGGAGACCACATTACATATTCCAGGTATGGACACAAGCCACTGGCGACGACGCTGTAGAAGTGGGCATTGTCAGCAATTCTACTCAACTCTAGTTAAGTGTAGCCTAATCATGCTTTTGAACACAGTTTTTTCCACCATCATTCAGCTGCAGTGAATGTGTGTGACAATTGCTCCACCCCGCACACAGAGAGAGAAATTCTCAGACACCAAAAACAGAATTGATGACGGAGCTTATCAATATGGTCTATAATAATTTAACCCGGGCGGATGATGGTTTTGGTAGGCTACACATCCCTACCTCTAAGTTACATCTGGATGAAGGCTCGCCATCAATAGCCTATCCAAAGTAGCAACGGCTGTATTAGCGTTTTCTTTCTCTATGAATATTTAGGGCTTTGAAAAATAAGAATTTAATATGTTTTCTCCCAGGAACAACGCTGTAGGCCTACTCTTCCAAAGTTTTGGCTGGGGTCTGATGGTAATTTAATTCACACAAGGGGCCGCGTGCGAGCGAGTTAATCGGCTTAATATATAGATGCCGATTCATTTCAAAATGTCAAAATTGGTCCGATTAACCGGCCGACCTCTACTTTGTGCAAACAGTCAAATGCATCCAGAAGACTGCACACAAATCTAGAGAACATTGCACACAAGTCTGGAGAACATGGCACACACAAGTCTGGAGAACATGGCACAAGTCTGAAGAACATTGTTAACAAGTCTGGAGAACATGGCACAAGTCTGAAGAACATTGTTAACAAGTCTGGAGAACATTGCACACAAATCTAGAGAACACTGCACACAAATCTGGAAAGAACATTGTACTGAATTTGGACATAGGCTTGTTAGACTATGTGCTTTACTGGTCTGTGGTGGGCTCAAATACTGATTACAGACTTGGCTGTGAGACAAATGGAGGTCAATAGAGGGGAGGAGTACATCATGTCAGTTTTCCAGGAACAACCAATAGCAGTTACTCGTGAGCATAAGAGGACTTCTAAACATGCATCTCGTCAGTGATGGGCTTGAACAGTTATGTTTTTATGGTGCAGGTTGGACCGGGTTGTTTTTGTTGCCGTTTTGTAGCAGTCTGTTTTCATACACCAGTAACTGCATGGACCATATCATATACTCAATAAAGAGGTACATACATGTGTGTATATGCCAATTCAGGTGAAATAGTCATAAATACCAGATATTTTCATCCATGTTGGTAAACATTCATATTTGTAGATACAAAATTGTGTGAGGTTTTACTCATGAGGAAGTAAAAGAGATTTTTTATTTCATAGTTTTTGAGTTTATCCTGCACCAGGAGCTACTCATTGTGAGTGAGGAAATGGCCGGGAGCAGTTCTGACCTGCAGCTGTTTGATGGTGTCCCCTCCTTTCCCGATGACCAGGCCCACTTTGCTGGCGGGGATGAGGATCTCCTGGATGGTGTTGTTGCCATCCATGTCGTTGTGGAAGCCCGGACCGTTCCGACACCGCTCCACGATCTGCCCCAACAGCCTCTTCGCCTGCCTGATGGCCAATCACAGCAGGGGATGGATCAAGTAAACCAGCGCCCATACCATTACGCCACAGGCTTGCCTGTATTACCTTGTTTATGTGTACTGTATTGTGAATGTAAACACTTCACTTTTCCCAACTAGCCTTGTGGTAAAGTAGCATGCTGGTATGTCGGGGGAATGAGTACTTGCTCAGTACTCCCAGTACTGACACATGGCTGTCAACGAGTGTTGAGAACTAGCTCAATACTTTCAGTACTGTAGTATGGTTGTTACCAAGGGAGATGAGTACTTACTCAATGCTTTCAGGGCTTCCAGTGAGAGTGCAGGGTCTGTCCATCATACCCCCACTATCTGATGACAAGCACACAAACAGAATTCAGCACATTACATTAGCTTATCACAGCTATTAAGAATCAAAACATCTCTGCACACATTATGTAACAACCTGCTCTCACAATAACATACTGCCAGTATTTGCCAACATTCAAAGTTATTACAGAGGGATTACAATGCAGCTCAATGTGCTGATGTAAATTACATATCCCCTTGTTATTCCGGTTTGATTTTGCCATCAGCCATAATATATATCTGGAGCTAAGGGATCCGGACTTACCAGCAGCAATCTGTATCTTGCAACCAGATTCCAACTGAATCCTTGTGATCTGTTCGCCTCCTCTGCCTATAACTGCAAAGAAAACGTGTGAAGTCACACCCTTGCTGGAAAAAGCATCACAATCCCATCTTACACAGTCTGCCAGATACTCACCAACAGTTTGATCATGTTCAGTACTACACAACAATCAAAAAAACATCTTAAAATTATCAATAACTCTGATCAGTATACTTATCCTGATAACATGCATACAGTATAATTACCAGACAAACTCATATTTTACTTCCATATTAACAGTTAAGTACATACTAAAGGTTGCATAAAAACATAATTCAAGTAGTATAACTTGAGTAGTCCTTGCATATAAAAAGTCTGGAGTTTGAGTACACAAAACTGATCTACAAAACTGTGTGGAAGTGCTCAATGCAGAAACTCAATTAAAACCCAATTGATGTAACTGGTTGAGAACTTGAGTACTCTGAGCGACCTCTAGCACATACTGTACTCCCCTGACCGACCACCCACCCCCCTTGCCCCATCCACGCTACTTACTGAATCCAACCATTTTATCAGGCACTTTGTAGTCTTCTGTGATAATAGCCCTGGATGGGAGAACACATGATTTATCGTCATCATAAGACAAGAGGTATGCATTCACTCCTTTTTTTTTTTTTATGCAGACACACATTACCTTAAGATGCATATTACCCACTGGTGTTATTGTGACTGTCTGAAATAGCCTTTCACACTGTACCGCATCAATAATACAAATAGAGCCTATTCCATACAATATTTTCTATGGAATATAAAATAGATAAAGTGATAGATAGATAAAGATAAAGTGGCGCCAGTTTACCTTTGATGTACCATTCCACCCAGCTGGCTGCCAACTGTTGGAGAGAGAAGAAGGAGTATGATGACATATCTAAAGAGACAACAAATGTATCACCATTTTGGGTGCAAGGCCAACGATTATGTTTTATGGTGCAGTTACGCACACAAGCCTCAAACTTAATTTTCTTCTTCCCCTAAAAGAACCAACTATTCCTTAAAAATTCTCTGCATTAATGCAGACTTACTGTCAGAATTAGATACAGTGAATACATCATTTACATAGGTCACTGGAAATTCTCAACAACAACAACAACAACAACAACAACTCCGAC
This sequence comes from Alosa sapidissima, assembly GCF_018492685.1. NCBI lineage: Eukaryota > Metazoa > Chordata > Actinopteri > Clupeiformes > Clupeidae > Alosa > Alosa sapidissima. The sequence goes on from NC_055969.1 coordinate 15,941,978, forward strand.
CCCTCATCCAATCAGTGACGCGGACCAAGCCATGTTTCTAATGACATTCTGAAACCTTTAGCAAATGTCACACAGCTGGTTTACGCAGCACTGGCTTTCACAGATAACTCGGCATCGTCTCAGCGGCTCCGATGAGCCGCTTGTGTACAGCAGTCTCAGGAACAGAATGTCCTCGGCCAAGCACGCTGGAGAAACAAACGTGGCGCACAAAGAGAGAGAAAAGAAAGAAAGAGAGGCTCACAACATACAAGCCTGTCCTCTTGCTCGTCTCTGTGTTGGTTTACACACAGCAAGCGGGTCCTGTTGTGCAATCTTAATGTATCGCAATCTATAGAATAGCACCAATGCTTCCAAATGCTTGCATGTGCAATGTGCCTAGCAAAGAAATTAGTCTGACAATTGATTTTATGTCAAGACTGTAAGCACACAACAAAACCGATGACAAAAAACAACTGCTGGTATTCCTCATACTTGCTAAACAATATACGTGGGTGAGCATAAATCACAAAGATAAATATCAATCTTGTCTGTAGCATGTTGCTAATAGAAACGTCTTGCAGGGTCAGGGTTCAAAATATCTCAGATTATTTCCCCTAGTGTTAATCCTACAGTGACTGGGAATGTGAGATACCACACAAGTGTTTTAATGCCGCTGCTTTATGTGGAACACCACAGCCATTCTACTACAAGTGACCAGTGTATTGAGTTTAATAGCAACAGCATTAGTGCTACTAACCTGTGATCACCACTAACTGTCGGTAAACCTTAATCCAGCTTGTCTATTGTAGGAACTCGCATATAATAGTCGACATTAACAGAAAACTCATAGCAGAGCTGTCAACAAGCAGGTCAGGATAAACACAAAGCCCTGAAATACATTGAGCTGGGGGGAAACCATGTCAAGCCACCCGAAGCTGGTTTATAAAGCCTCAAGAATAGCCTACTGAGCACTCAAAACAGTTGCTTTGTTTCTAAGGCAATAGGCTATCTTTGTGTGTGTGGGTGTGTGTTTTGACCTTCTGAAACTTCACTCAACAGGTAGCCTATCAATCCAACAGAGATAATGGCGGGGCCATTTTGGTTTTCATTATCAGAGCAAGCAGAGTGTTAGGCATAAAAATGCCTGTTGGGTGCTCAAGGCACAGGAAGAGACAGACTGATCATTTGTGCAAACAAGACAGAGGCTCGCAGAGTTGTGCTTTTCAATAAGAGTGACAAACATGTGTAACGGTTTTCAGTCCTTTCCTGACTCAAAAAAAATCTGTCTATGCACCCTCATGGACTTTGCCTGTCTTTCTTTATTAAAAGACAATAGGTTAACTGCAAGAGGCAATGAGAGGCAGCTGAACAAATGCTTGTGGTATTCAAAAAACAGAACTTCTGTGTGTCTCTCTGTGTGTGTGTGTGTGTGTGTGTGTGAGAGAGAGAGACGGAGAGGGAGAGACAGACTGCTTCAATAGACTTAACAGCTTCCCATTCTAAAACTTGGAAAAATATTGCAGCGACAATGACTGGACCGAACCAGTGGAAATGGACCGGGGCAAAGATTAGTCATATCCAAAGGCCTTACATAAGGCTCTCGATGTACACAGTCTGCCTTTCTTAAAGAGACATTGTCTGCAAGCTAGGGAATTTTCCACCAGCTGCATATGTGTCCCTGTCTGTCTCTCCAATCATGGTGTCCTCACCCGAGCTGTGGAAGGGGAGCGAGGGGGAGGAATACGAGCTCTATTGGATCTTTATCTTTATCTTTTAGCATTTTGGCTAACGACTTAAATATATGAATTAATTGCAGGGCAAGTCTCCCTGGAGCAACTCGGGGTTAAATGCCTTAGTCAGAGGCACAAGAGTGGCACTCATGACTTTCAGGTTACTGAATGCTAGCCCGGCTTCTTAGCCACTACACTACCATTGCCAACTGGATTATGAACGTTCCTCTGCACTTCACCCTTCCTCCATCCTTCTCTCCCGTTCTTCGGTCAACTTCCCTCTCTCTCCCTCTCTCTACCCGCCCCCCCTCTCTTTCCTCCATTTGTTTCTCTCCAAAGACAAAAATACCTCAGCGTCCCATGACCGCTAAACTTGATAACGCAAACTTCAGCTTCCCTTCAGTTTTGCACCAACTTAACAAGGACACTGCTTGCGAAAACCCTTCTCGGCATCTCGCCTTTTTTCCATTTCTTTGGTAAAGCTCACATGGGTGTTTCATGCGTACTTTCCCTACGTTTATGCTACTTAGTGTACAGCTATTCATCTACAAAGAGTAGTGCCTTTACCATGTACAAAACATACCAACACGTCAGCTATTTGTACAGGCCAATTCTTGAGTCAGCATTTCCAGGTTGTGTCTGACTCATCATGTCAGAGTACCAAAGCAACTAGCTAATGAAATCATACATACAAGTCAGATAAAATTGCCAGCAACTACATATCTTACAAAGCAAAAAAGAAAGGACCAAGCATTGCGGAACATGACTTCTGAATTCTGTTCTTCGGTTCTTATTTCTGCCCAAGCCTTCTTTTGTGCTTGAGCGCAAAACCGGTTTCACTTCTCCTGCCGCTACGGCTGCTGCTGCTGCTGCCGCTGCTGCTGCTGCCACTGCTTAACCCAACATCAGAAGCCTCGAGTCAAACCTCCCAGAAGCCTTGAGTCAAACCTGCCAGGACGACAACCCCCTCCAACCCTCCCGTTCCTCGTGTGCGTAGCCTTCTGACACACGCACAGACACTTCTGCAGCTACCCAGTAGCCCCAAACACAGACACGGCAGTCAGAAGGCCAGGGCCAGACAAGTGTCCCGACCTGGCCTGAGTAACTTGCGATCTGTTGTGGCCCAACCTGGCAGGGATAATGTACTTTGTGAGAGAGGAGAGAGTAATCCGCCCCTCAAATAACATCCACTAGCTGGCCAGCCCGCCGGCTATTGGGCCCGTCCAGCTAGGCCACGGGAGCAGAGCATGTGATTCAATTCAGAGGCCCTTCAGAAACATCACCAGGCCAGAGAGAGAGAGAGAGAGAGAGAGAGAGAGAGAGAGAGAGAGAGAGAGAGAGAGAGAGAGAGAAAAAGAGAGAGAGAGAGAGAGAGAGAGAAAGAAAAAGAGAGAGAGAGAGAGAGAAAAAGAGAGAGAGAAAAAGAGAGAGAGAGAGAAAAAGAGAGAGAGAGAGAGAGAGAAAAAGAGAGAGAGAGAGAGAAAAAGAGAGAGAGAGAGAGAAAAAAGAGAGAGAGAGAAAAAGAGAGAGAGAGAGAGAGAGAGAGAGAGAGAGAGAGAGAGAGAGAGAGAGAGAGAGAGACTTGGAAGGGGGTTGCAAGAGCAACAGAAGGTGAGTGTGTGTGTGTAAGAGAGTTGCACTCTGACAGTGAAAATGTACTCCATGCTGGCTTTGAAGCCCGAGGTCAAAGATAGTGAAACTACACTCTGCATGCGTGGCCATTTTTACAACCCCTGACTCTCTCACACACTTACTGTCCCCCTCACACCCCCTACCCATCCAACGTGACCTTTACTGTATTCACAAAAAAGGAGCGACCCACTTAGGGCATGCTGGACCATGCCATAGAGTGCTTTCCTTGGATGGTCTGACTTAACATGTCACAATGTAATATCTAGAAGTAGCATTTAATGGCTTGGCCCTCTAGTTTCTATACCATAGCTCAGCTACCTGGCACCACAGTTTGACAAAACTGAACTAAACCAGTTTATCATAATTACATAGAACATTGCACACATTGGTGATTGATAAATCTGAAATATGATTATACATTTTACTTTTTCCTTGATTTTCAAATGTAGACATTAACAGAGATTGTGGCAAGAGTTGCATCATCAGGGGATTTGAGGTCTTACCTGCTTTCACTTAATTGCTTTAATTATTTCTTACATTATAAACAGCTAAGAGCTTTAGAGCTTGAGGTGCTGCCTTCTAAAGACTCACTCAGCATCTACTGAACAGCGGACCACCGTAGTCCAGGTTTCAGTTTCAACACTCAACCACCGGATCTTCAGGGCATGAGTAACAAAATGGACTCAGTTGGGCGGTGTATTTAGGGCCTCTACAGGGGCATAGATGACCTGTGTAAACCTAACACAAATCCACCGCTGAACTACAGCTTACTGAACTTTAAGGCCAAACTCACTAAAGTCCAAATGCTTCTGAACCCAGCTCCAAATGAACATATGTGGCACTTTCCTAATGATCTACTCCTTCAAGGAAACCCTTTCATACCAAAACACACACAAATGTGACTGATTTAATCTTTTTGTAAGTTCTGCCAAAAAAAAAAAAAAGTAACTTGTACTTCAATTCAGCAACCAACTGATTTGCATGATCGTGAAAATTGCATTTTCAATTTTGGACGTGTGTCTTCTCGGCCGACCCCTACAGTTAGCTGCAGCGCCTCTGCGCACATTGCCCTGACACTTCAAAAGCTGGTATAGGGGAGCAGTCAAGCCCTTACACATGACGGGACCCACGAGGTAGAGTCTTTATGTTACACTGTTTGCCATCCACCGCGTCTTGAGCAGTGCACACAGAACCACTGTTTGGTCAAGACCAATGAACCAGTGGTTCGCTGGACGGCGCTTCCCTACTGACCAGACACAGGGCTGCGAATATAAAGCAGGGCAGAGACTACGATGACCACTTCTGTAGCTTGAGAATAGTGCATTTCTGGAACCACCCCCCCCCCCCCCCTTCACAGATGGACAAGTCATTAGCTAGCAGACTGGTTAAATGGAGTTTTCCATTGTCCCACACCATCCTTTAGTTTCCATTGGTCATCACTGTGACATATGACAGGACCAATCCGAATGGCGGGGCTCACCTCTTTGGTTATATAAAGTGTCTGCACGTGTCCATATTTCATGTTACACGTACATCAGACAAATTATTGCACACTGAGAAGATGTTAAAGACTGGGATTTGGTTCAGCCTGTTTTTTTTCCTCCCTTAGTCATCACTGTTGTGACATATGACAGGACCAAATGAGGGTGCTCACCTCCATCATCCAGTGTGCGCTTCTGGCCTCCGTAGCCATAGAGTGAGGGGTCCACAACCGGAGAGGAATTGTTCATATGGGGCATCTGGTCTCCACCCATCTTAGCCGCAATCTGAAAACAGCCAAAGAAGGAAGAGAAGGCCATAGAGGAAGAGGAGAAGGGGAGGGGGAGAGAGAGAGAGAAGGGGAGGGAAGAGAGGAGTTAGCATGTGCAATTGATTAAGGTGCTTAGAACACATCTGCCAGAACAAAAATGCGGACGACAGCCGGCTCTGGGGTGGCTACTTCTGTGCCTGAAGGCAGTCCACAAACATGCCCCAAATCCAGACAAGTTTACTCTTTTTTTCATCTAAAAAAAGGCATTTCGAATGGGACTGGTTTACGACTGTAAAAAGGCTTACTCTGACAACAGCACAGTCAGTCTAGCAATGATGACTCCCCGCTGTGGTAGGAAAATGGGAGAAAAGGAACCGCGGAGACGCTAATTGGGTTCCGTTCACACATCAGGCAGTTTCCACCAGTCCAATTAGCTTCTCGGAGAAAATGTTTGCGCTGCCAGTCAACGGCAACACCCCACAAAAGAGAAGCACGCTTGCTCTAACTCCCCATTCTTCTAAGTTAGACAGTTGTCGCTCTCCTTCATGCATTGCTACATTGCAGCAAATTGAGCTACATTGTGGTCTCCGCTATCGTGTCTCAGCTATTATGTCCACAATATATAAAAAGAATATTAGCACACAATGTACAATCTGTTCCCATTAGAGGAAACCAATTAAGGTTTCCATAACTTCTCATTCTCATTCACCCTGTTTGAGCCCGATTGTGTCTTTCTGGGCTGCTGAAGTGAGGACGAGCGGTCAGTGGGAGGGAAAAAAATTAGATAGCTGAGAAAAATGGAGTGGGGGGGGGGGGGGGGAGAAGAGAGAGTGAGTGAGTGAGCGAGGCCAGGGCAGAACACCACAACTGGACTACAGTTAGCGACGAGGGGGAAGGGAGGGGGTGGGCAAGTGTGGGGGGGGCCCCAGTAAGGGGTTTGGTGTAGCTAACTCCTCCTCTTCCCTCTAGCCATGAGCCTCTTTCTGAAGAATGCTGGGGAGGAATGCCAGAAATGCAAGCGCGCCGATAAATCACACACACACACACAGCGAAGGCTGCAAGTTGCCACTCGAGGAGGTAAACATACAGTCTGTGGAAGCCCCACGATGCAGGACAACTGGTCACTTGTTGCTGCTGCTGTCTGGAGGGAGAAGGGCCAGGGGGAGGTTGACTTTCAGTTGTGTTAAAAGGGAAGCTTCCTGAGCAGGAGATTCAGCAGGGGGAAGCCCTCGAAGGGTCACTGGGCTGTTTGCACGAGGCTAAAGCTCCACAAAAAAGTGCAAGTGGGCCACTGCAGCTAAGTCAATCAACATCAGCCCACAATCATTATAGACAATATAGATTTAAAAAAATGACCACAAAAGGAAAATATTGTATAATACTGTTTTAGAAAACAAGCTCAACTTTTAAAAACAGCTTCTGTGCCAACACGAGCCACACCATGCAGTGTCACTAATTTAGAACTGTAGCTGCACTCCTGAACCTCTTTGCAAACTAATTTAGCCATGGCTGAGCAAAACAAAACAAACCATTGTTTTACCAGTGTCAAACTTCAGCCACAACCAGGAAATTAAGAAGGGCAAAACAGCAATTCTGGTCCCAGAGTTATGGTTAGAGACAAGCTTGGCCCCTCTGGACTTTGTGTACTTTCAAAACGAAGGAGTAGCAGCATGGAGCATTTCCTCGGCCTGGAATTACGCAATCTTGTCCGCAGCAGAGGTGTGCAAGCACCAGCGCAAGGCCGCAGCTCGGATCTGCGTTGTGGCTCAGGCACCGGCGCACACAAAGGCACCGATTGTCAGCAACGGCGCATAATTACCCCAAATAAACATGGGCTAACGCATGTCTTACATAAAGCTCCAGACCTGGCCAAAAGAAGAAGAAGGAAAAAAAGAAAAGGGGCATCTCGATGGGTGCAGTAAAACAGCGAAGAGAACGCAGACTGCCGTTCTGGCCACACTCCCAGTTCTATTTTTTCCCTCTCCCGCGGAGCTGATGAAGGCGAGAAGAAGTGGAGTGGAGCGGAGCGTGCGCGAGTGACACCGGTTTGGTCCGGGGCCCTCTCTCGCTCGCGGCTGGCGGGTTCGCGGAAACCATGCGGGGGAGCTGGCTGGGGAGGGACAGCTGAGTGCGACAGCAGCGAGGGGCGAAACTGAAACCGCCCACAGGTGCCATGTGCGAGTACAAGGCCATGCGCACGCACGCAAGCACGCACACACTCAGTCATACCCTAGCACACACACAGGGCTCACACAGACACACTCACACCCTAATACACAATATGCGCACACACACTGACACACAGGCAGGGCAAAACATATGGATAGTTCTGAGACAAATGGCATGGGTGTTACAAAATGGTCCTAATGCCTCATGGAGGCAGACCACCATTTGCTCATATTGAGAAAGTCAAACAGTAGATTCTGTAGATCTGTAAATTCTTCTCCAGCCTATATTCTTAATCAAGATAGCAAATGTAATTTGTGAGCCCCTCCCTCTCTTGCCCATAGACAGTACAAGTACCCCAGCACGAGAAGAGAATGACCAAAACTCATGGTTAAGGGGGTAGGCTAGAGAGATCATTTGCAATGTAAAGGTGACAGGTGTGGGCAGCAGAGAGAGGCCCAGCATGGCTTTCGACAAGGGTGCCAAGGCCTCATCTGAACACCAAGCCCCCGATTGCCGTGCCGACAGCTGAACCTACACTGTATAGACCTACACTCTTTGCACTAACCAACCAGGACACGCACCTAGGCTTTGCCAGGGACTGTGTCAGTGCTAAAAATGTTTTTGAAGGGGTTCAAATTAGGTGAACATATTTCAAATCAGTCAAACAGACTCACCCTAGTCTACACATTTAGACCTACTCATGACTAAGCATTAGCATACATTTCCCTCAAGATAAATACTGTATCTATCCTACTTCTCTTTGTAATTTTATAAACAAACGCACTTATTTTGCACGGATTGTGAACAGAGCATACTGGAATACCAACATGTGAGCTTTTGATTAAGACCCAATATCGTTATCATGCAACTACTGGGTTGTGTATATAAGTGAGGTTTAAACGGTCCTGTGGAAATCCCTTCTTTTCAAAATTCATGTATTAAATAAATGAATGTAATTCTTCTAAATTACATTTAATGGGACACATTAGGGTTATAACATGAGACATATTGACTATGTAAAGCACCACTGACAAAGGACAGAGGGTGTTCAGTGGTCCTTGAGTATTGACAAGGTCTAAGGGTGTCAAAATAATGACAATTAGTACCCATTTCGGCAACGTGGATGTCAGTATGACGTAATGACAGTGTGGTGCTATCTGGCACGTGGGTACATTACCCTGCGATTTTTGTCTAAGTAAATAGCAGCCAAGTGCTGTAATACTATTACGAAGTACAAGTGCTAAAGCATAAAATGTAAATATTGCAATTCGGATGTAATACTATGCCTTGCCAACTTCACAAGTTTAGAATCAGCGCGAACGTTTCGCATTATCTAATAAAACCTACCGTTAATATATTAACTTACTTTGCCTGACCTAAGTAAAGTAGAAAGCAAATTAGGCCACTCACTGACCCAGGACGATAGCAGTTAGCCAGCTAGTAATCAGCACACCTAACTGGCTAACTAGCTAGCTTAACTTGCTATCTAACGTCGTTCTTAAAGCTGGTGACATACTTTCCAAACTATAGTAGTACGTGTGGATATTGGAAATCTACTTCTCCGCGAAGGCAATCAAGCTATATGGAAGTTGTGGTGTTTTTTCAACATTGTATAACTGTCGAGCAAACTGCGTATGCTTGGTTTAAATTAGCTCCTTATAAGTTGTTCAGCGACTTCAAAATGCTTGCTATCGAGGGGCACACTAGTTAGCTTACTACAAACTCAGCGAAAAAAACTAAACTTTACTCGATAAATTACAAGCAACTGTTGCAATGTAGTCAACCTAACCCAGTTTGTGATTTGACAAACAACTTGGCTTTGTCTGTTGTTTGTGAGTTAACTTCGAGCAATGTTTGCGTAAAGTCAGATGGTTTACAAGGCTTTGCGGAACAAGGCCACAGCAATAGCAGTGTGCTAGCCAGCTAGCTAGGAAGATCTTAACCTAGCTAGCTAGCTAGCTGCAAGTTGTGTGGCGTTACAACAGGTTGCAGTTTGTTGCTCGTGTTTTGTTTTTTTAATCTCTCCAAGTCGCCCACAGTCTTACAGCCCAAAAGTTGTTTCACACTTTTCCCCAACTTGACTTGTGTCTTATTAGCTTAAGAGTTAATTGTTGATAGTTTGTTGGGCGTCTTCTGGCCCACATTCTCTTAATCTGCACGCACAGCCATGCAGTCTTAACACTTGGACCTTGTGTAGCCAGTTATGCTAGCTTAGTATGTGCACAAGAGTGTGTTCTCAGCGGGTGAGGGGGGCTGGGGATACGCTGCTTAAAAGTACACTCCTCCCCCACCCTGAACGGCCTAGCTCTAATCTTACGCGATTTCAAAAAGATTCCTCTCTGTCAATTGTATTACCTGTCGGGCCCGGTGTAAAGCGTCGGCGAAGCCGTCTGCTTTCATTCCAGGCTGAGCCACCGAGGCCTGTCCCTGCACCAGCTCCGCCATCATCATCATCCCTACTACGGCAGCGTTCAGCAACACATCCGAAAAAAAACTCTTTAGCCCAGTAGCGAGCAAGACGATCAGGCAACACGCGCCGACCCCGGAACAGGAAATGAAACCCGTGGAGTTGAAATATCGCGAGAGAATTTCGTCAGCGACTGAAATCAACTTATGAAGCATTTCTTTTACTGCCTATGATTTTCACAAACCACAGAGACAAGGCAGTGTCAGACAAAGCATGCAATATGGCGAACCGTGGAGACCTACACACTAAATAAATAAGGGCCATGCCGTTATTGGTCACTAAAAGAAATAAACAGAGGAAGTTACATTTGTATTTTATAAGGTCAACTCTTTTACTGGATGTTTTATCACATAGACTATAGGCAATACATATCGTGTCACATAATAACCATCATCTGTCTGTATGTATGCAATAGAGTTAATAAGGCGAAGATCAACCCAAATGTGGTTTTTGGCTATCAGAATTCACCAAAAAGCTCAGGGCATCTTAAAATCTGGCATTAGAGTCATTTACATTTGCAAAATTGTATACTCAAAACCACTGTAAAGAACTAAATACATTTAAAAACAAGTGTATAAACACAGTTATGTAATACAAACACCATCAACACCAAAGAGGCCATCAACCAAAGGGAAGATACATTGTATGTTTGTGAATTGAGACAAGGCTTTATAGTATAAGTAAGTATAAGTATATATACTCTTTTGATCCCGTGAGGGAAATTTGGTCTCTGCATTTATCCCAATCCGTGAATTAGTGAAACACACTCAGCACACAGTGAACACACAGTGAGGTGAAGCACACACACATATCCCGGCGCAGTGAGCTGCCTGCAACAACAGCGGCACTCGGGGAGCAGTGAGGGGTTAGGTGCCTTGCTCAAGGGCACTTCAGCCATGCCTACTGGTCGGGGTTCAAACCGGCAACCCTCCGGTTACAAGTCCGAAGCGCTAGTAGGCCACGGCTGCCTGTTTATAGCCTTTATGTGAGCATTATACAATGAATGGGCCAAAGGTTGTAACAGCACAGTCTCTCTTCTTAAGGCACAGGCTATTAATCAAGAACAGCATTATGCCTATACTGTCAAAAACATTTGTCATTCAAACAGAATATGGTTTGAAACAAAACTATGGTGGAATGTTTGAGGAGGACACAGATCAAGAAAGCCCCTTTTCCAGATCACATCTGCGGTTACACACTGTGTACAATACTGTGCGGAGTAGCTTGGAGGAGTTTTCCAGCAGATTTTCCAGAGGTCTCTATCCTCTGCCACTGTCCCACAGTCATGGAAACACTCCACAATTATTCCCATTCCCAAGAAGAGCAGCCTTAAAGTCCTGAAGACCCATACCATGTCATGAAGGCCTTTCAGAGGATTGTGAAACCTCTGTGACCACCCTCTTCAGTCTCTGACATCACTGCACGACAAGGCAACACTAAGGAAAGCCAACTGCATCTTGGAAGACTCCATGTCCTAGAGTTTTTGAATGGCTGCCCTCTGGCAGGCGTCTGCGCTGTCCTCTGGCTAGGACTACAGGAAGAAGGCTACCTTTACTTTTAAGGCTATTTGCCTTTTGAACTTGAATATGCTCCCAGCCCCCTCCTCCTCACACTCCTAATCCTCCTTACCTCCCTATCTGTGCTGTTCTTTCTTTTGTCCTGTCTTATAAGTTGTGTTATGTCTTATGCCAGTCTGATTTCCAAGCATTTTAATATTTTAATGGTTCAGCAGCACTACATGTGTTAAATATATTTGATTTTATCCCTTGTTTGTTTGGTTTCTTGTCTGTTTGTCTTATTGACCTACTTGTTTTGTTAACAAGTATTTTGGGCCACAGGACACTGGAAAGCCTCCTAGCTAAAGTTTGAGGAGGTTGTGTAAGTTGAGAATAGATGGATTTATTTGGAATATCCTCAAAACTCCACATGTGGAAACAGCTAACTTTGCACATCTGGCAGAAAGTGAGTGTAAGCGGAGTTAAATGCATCAAAATTGCCACCAATTTTCCAGCCTGTTTATGCAAAACAGCCCCAGAATTGCACTCAAACCTAATATTAAAATCCTGTAACTTGAAACTGCCGCATATGTCAAAGTAAAAGGAATAGCTACATCAAGGGCAAAAAGAGTATAGGCCTAATCACCACCACACAAAGTACCAGTACTTATTTCCATGTAATAAAATAACAAAAGTATGACAATTGTATCTTCCTCCTTTAAATGCATTGTATAATTAACATTGCCATCAAAACTACAATGAGCCGTGAGGCCTGATTTATTTTGATGACATCTGTTCCACTCTTCCTATCTATCTCTTTCTCTTTCCTATCTCTTTCTCTGTCCCAGTTGACAGGAAGATTGACAGAGAACTAAATTTGACCACATGGACGCATCAAGGTATCAATTTCCATAAGCCCATCAGCCTGGAGCATTTTATCACCTGCACAAAATCTGTCAGGAAAATCATGGGCTGCCATCAGCCTTTGCCAGACGGACACATCCAAATGAAGATCTCTCATTCAGTGCAAGAGGTCTGATCTTAGCTATTGCTACCATCTGGCAGGCAATGTATTCAGACTTGAGAGCGCTGGCTTGGTCTGTGGGTTGGAGGGTTGGGTGTGAGGTCAAAATTTGGATGCAGTTGAAGTTGAAATCAGACGTTTGGAGCAATTATAGACTCAGTTGCACGGGGGGATTTTCTCTCGCAACGTGTGGAAAGTAGGTGCTGACAGAGAGAATTGGTTTCGCCGTGTATGAGGTGGTTGGCAGGCACAGAGAGTCCGTAATTCTGGATAGCGCTGAGAGTGATTAACTTTCAAAGCTGATCAGGTGTCAGGATGTCCTCTTCCATCTGTGTTTTTAAGGCGTGAGTTTGTATGTATGAGAGAGAGAAAGATGGAGTGTGTATGTGTTTGACAGAGAGAGTGAGAGTGAGTGTGGAAAAAAAGACAGTGTGTGTGTGTGTGTGTGTGTAATCAGGGGGAGATGCAGAGATACCCTTGGTCCTCTGTCTTTCTGTTCAGAAATTCTAAGGTTGGGTGCCTGGCAGTGTGTGTGAATGATGGCAGTTCTATAGAAATAGATTTTGATGGGAGGAACTGGCCATGTTGTCTCTAGAAGTACTGTTTTTCTCAAGTGCTAAAACACAATTTCTGAGACCTTTCTCCATTTTCGTGAAACATTAAACACAAAACCTTATCTTCAAGCACTATTTACAAAACCTCTAACTCCTCTTGCAACATGAAACTTTCGCCTCAAAACAGATTTAACAGTACTCAAAACCTCAACTCAAATCATAAACAAAGTGATCAAAATGATATACACTATCAAGCAGTCAGTAAACAATTTACACCCAAAAATAGAAAACACATTGTCCAAAACATATAGTTCTCAGGGAGAAGTACATTTTTAATCTCAAAACAAATTTCATATTCGGTCATTGTCTTTTGATGAACAAAAACATGTTCTATCATAGTAGCTCAAAATTGATTACTACTGTGCTTTGCTCTTTGCATTTTTTCATGTTCCTCCTCGTCCCCCACCTCGCATACGCACTCGTCCTCGCACATAGTTTCTTCGATCCATTCTCAGACTTTCTCATTCCCACCTTCAACAACCTGTTTGCTCTCTGAACTGGCTTATATTGGTTGTGTCACATCATTTGAAACAAGTGAAATCAATTTTGAGTGGTTGTGTTTAATCAATGACATGTCTGCTCTATTTGTATTTAATTATTGCCACTTGTGTTTACCAGTATGGATGACATGTGCATTACAGTGCAGAATGTGTTTTGAGAATGAGAATGTGTTTAGAGTTTTGCTGAAAGTGAGATCTGCAAATTGTGTTTTACCATGTGAAATGGTTTAATGTATTGACACCAGACTGAACAATTGGCTAAATGAGTTTAGACAACTGAGAACTTTGTTCAGCCAATGGGTTTTAGTGTTTTAGCAATTGAGAAAAACTGTCATTTTAAAACAAATTTAATATTTTTTTAGATGAACGAAAACATGTTCAATCATAGTAGTTCAAAATTGATAAAATTACTATTTTGCTTTGCTCTTTGCAATTTGTTGTTGTTCTTTCTCCTCCTTGTACCCCTATTTTTACAGTACTGTACCCTGAATCTCAAAAACTTGGCCGTGGTCTACTGGTTAGCCTCCTTCGGACTTCTAACTGGAGCGTTGCCGGTTCGAACCCCGACAGTAGGAACGGCTGAAGTGCCCTTGAGCAAGTGCTGTTGTAGCAGGCGCTGTTGTAGCAGTGCTGGGATTAGAGGATATTATATACAAACACTTTCCTACAAAAATACTTGTAGGATCCTACAATCCTAACCATGTATGCGCGCGCACACACACATGTAAAATAAAGTTTAATTCTGCACAATTAATTCAGTATGGAGACATGTACATAGACAGAAAAGTGAATGTGGAATTAATATATAATTATGTAACATAGTGCTTTGTAAATAATTGGTCTTCTATGTGCAACACAAAAAAAAGCCAGCAGTCTTGAAAGGGAACAATGGAACTTTATTGGATGCCTGTATTTACATAACATTGTAAAAATGTAAGAATACCACAGCTCTTAAAGCAAATGTCTACAGTTTTGCATTCTGAGACATCACATAACATACTGAACTCCTGCCAAAACGCTGGGGTTTGTCATGAGATTTAGTTTAATCCAATTATGCTTTATGGTATTTAATGCACCAATAATTATCCACTATATATAAATAAATAGATCAATTAGCAGGTTTTTATGAGGTAACCATGCATTTCAAACAATGAGATATTCAGTGCCACACATGGGACCTAATCACCCGTAAAACACACTTTGAAGGAAGTTCAAGTGTTTTGGGTCATCCCAAATTTCCTGACAAATACATGTGTACACAAAAAATGTGTTTTATTGAAAAAGTGGGTGACACTTCAGTTTAGGGGACACGTGTTAACCATTAAAAAAAAAGCTGGCAAATTAACTATTGTTCTTCTTAAGCTCCCTTTATTATTCCCGTTTACCTCTATTTCTATTTTTGGCACCACTACTGCTGTTGAGATATTGACACCGCTCCAACTCTCGTGTGTATGTATTACTCAGCAAGATGTGTATTTATTAACATCATTGCTATTTCTTAGTCTTTATGGAACAGTTTCTTATTCTTAAAAGTAGGTAATTTATTCTAGGTAAGCCCTTCATAAGCAACTAGTTGGTCTTGATCTAAGGATACATATATGGATCAAAATAGAGGTTCTTGACTCTTATAGCGACAGAATAATCACATATTAAGACAGTGTATTAGAGGGCCATAAAGTTTCTATTTTGGTCTACACTATATATCAATAACCTTAGATCAAGACCAACTAGCTGCTTATTAAGAATTGATCAAGAATAAATCGCCCATTTAGTATGAATAAGAAATTGTTGAATTAAGGCTACCATGCATTCCCTAAACTAAAGTGTTACCAAAAAGTGCAGTTCTATTCTTCACCACTGATACAGATAGAATATTTGTACACCTTAGTGTACAAGTTCTGTGGATAACAAATTATGATTTGGCTGAAGATAAGTCTATTAAAAAAATCATCCCAAACAAAAGCTAAGCACATGCAGAGTATTGTATACAATATGACTTCATAGAAATTTACAGTATATTCGTTGCATAAAATTGTTCTTGTTCATCTAACTTAGTCTGCCGCCAGAAGACAAATCTCTTCCTGCACAATGACTCACACTCTAAGAGGGGATGATAGCAATTTAATGAAGTGTTTGGTTAGAGCGCTTTTCTCACCAGTGACAAAGAGGAACCAATTATAAATTGAGAGAAACTTAAATGGAGCTAAAAAGCGCAGTGGGGATATCGAGAAAAACCCCTACAAGTAAATATGACAATTCTGCGACAGACATAATAGGGAGGCATTATCGTAGCCTGGGGAGTCCTCTAAAGAAAAGCCCAGACCCTTGACAGGTTACTTCCAGCTTGAAATAAAAAGAAAAAAAAAGAGAAAAGCGGCAGGTGAATGGTCTTTTTTTTTTTACTTGTCCTATCATCACAAACACACTCTTTTATCTCTTTGTGTTCTCACTGGCTTTCTTTCTTCTCTCTCTTTCAGTCAGTGTAATGCTTCCCACCCACCACTCCCCCAGCCGCCCCACACAGCCGCCCCCACGTCGCACCCCGACCACTTTGCCTTGAATCAGCGTTGTATCTGGATTTTTAAATGACGCAATTATGCCAGGTTCCTGCGGTGAAAATTACAGATGTTTTCCACTATTTCCCTCTCCCTCTCTCTGCTGGGACACAGTGACCCCCTCCTTGGTCATCACTATACCCCCCCCCTCCCAACCCACCACCATCTTGTCTTCTCTTCTCCTCCTTCTTCCTACCTCACCCTCCCCTCCCTCCTGCCCCATTCTTCCCTTCTCTCAAGTCCTCCGCCGTCAAGCCTATTCGCCTCATTGTGCGCTTGCTGGGGACTGTGGGGAAATAATGGCTAAATGGGCTTGTTTGCCAGATCCCCTCACCATGCACTAACACAATAAGTGTGTTTTTTTTTTTTTTTCATGGTGCGGTGCCCTTCTCGAAGACAAATCTTCCGCCTTCTGTCCAGATTATGCCACAAGTCTGTGAATCTATAAAATCTTGAATTCTGTACAAGTGATGTCCTACCTCTCAGGAAGTGTTCAAATTATACATAAAAACACAATGTTGTAGGAAATATAAACAGGACCCCAGGGGCAGACAGAAGTGAGAGTGACTGTTTGTCCCTCACGATAGCAGTAATGAAAGCATGCAATGGATATTGATATGTGATGGATTTTTAAGACAACGTCTTTTTTAAAACCACTGTCCCCTTGCCAGATGTACACATCTCATTCTGATATTATAACCACAAAATGATGGTGCCTCTGTTTCACAATGACTGTCAATTATAGGTAAATTATAGGTTTAAATACTTGCAATTTTTCCTCCATCTCAGAAGTCCTCAAAGGCTGTGCAGGTTGTATCACTATAGGTTTAGAGAAGTGAAAACATGTGGCATTTACAATAGCTCAATTAAACCCTGTAAGAAAAAAAACACATTTAAGTGAGACAATTACAATGGATGTGTTAGTTTATGGATGCATGATGCAGTCGTAAAATACTGCAGTGCATTTGTTAGTGCAGTGCACAAGCTATACTTAGCAATGTACAACTCAGAAATACTCACACAATTACCTATTCCCATACCTACGTAAAATATGCATCTTGACTGTAAATGATTTAACATTCAATATATTTTATTTCACACTCTCCACTCAGTAGCAGCATGCAATTACAGAGGAGTAACAGTGACACATTTCACCCTTGTGATGCCAGCTCACCCCCTCTAGTGGCTAATCAGCAGTAGTCTTCACTGTGTGTCCGTGTTGGAGAGGCTGAGGCCGATCTGTCTCTGTTTGGGCCCAGATGGTCACTGTCAGCGGATACACGTGTATTGACACATTTTTGTAAAAAGAAGCATACAACACTTGGGACAATAATTTCACAAGTGTATCAGTGCTGAACAGATAGTACGCCACGCGGCATGATCTCATCGCCTGTGATGGCGCATTCCATAGGCCCTCTTTTTATGAACTCCCAAGAAACCTAGAATCCTCAGTGTGGAACCACAGGCCAAGACTCCCATATCCATCTCCATTTAACTAGCCAGGGCGTAACAACGCAAACAATTGCTCCAGAGCTGCATTAAACAAATCTCATAAAAACGGACGGTGCTTTTGACAGAGTCGGAGGGGCCATTAAAAGGCGAGTTGGGCTGTGGGAGTGTGTGCGGAAGGTGGGTATCCAGGGACGTTCTTAAGAGGGTGAAGGGGTCTTAGCCCCTCAGGATCAGCAGGGGTTTCGCCCTTTGACTTTTACCTCTCATAACAGCAACCAATCGAAAGACATAACGAGCTAGCAAACAAAGCAACCGGCCCCGGGCGGGGAGATGTGTGCGTATCTGTGTGTGTGTGTGTGTGTGTGTGTGTTGGGGGGGGGGGGGGGGATGAAGTGGCGAGTGTGTCTGTCTGTGTGGGGGTACGGGGGTGTGAACAGCAAAGCACATTGCCATCACGTGGAGGAAAATGAAGCTATTGATTGAGGTAAACATGCTGCATTACTGTCACCCAGGGGGCAACGAGACTCCCATTCATTGGGCTTAGGGCTTGTTTTGGCAGCATCCTGCAGCTGGTTATGAGTACAAGAGAGATAAAGAGAGAGAGAGATAGAGAGAAAGACAGAGGAGTGAGAGTGGGAGTGAGAATGAGAGTGAGAGTGTTATTATTGAGTGCCTGCCTGCTTCAGATATTTATGTGTGTGAGAGACTGAATAATTGGACCTAAAGGAACTGAAATTGTGAGACAAACATTGCAGGGAACTAAAACATTATCATAAGGTGGATTAGGTATGCTACTAATATTCATATGGATTATTTTCACATTCTTAGTATAGTGGTATTCTCAAGTATAGTATTTCCAGGTTGATCACCAGGAAGTGTAAAGCATGCCACAAGTGACAAGAAAATGAAAGCTGATAGCATAGAGCAGATGTTAGACTTCACAAGATATAATGCCTTCAGGAACTGTTCCCTACCAGTGTTTGGTCACCAGTACTACCCAATGCTGCAAAGAGTTATCGATTTAACATGACCCACAGGGACACAACTCCAAAGTCCATTGACTGTGTCGAAGCACAGGTTAGCGTAGAGACCATGCAGTGAAACTTGAGACCGGAGGGTCCAAAGCACTCATTAACCCCTCTCAGATGGGCTACATTAAGCATGAGGCAAAATATTTCTATTTTTCCATCAATATTTTATCACTTGTGCCATGGAAAACAAAGGCTGGGGCTTTGGCTTTAATGGCCCCCCATCTGGCTATAGATCCAAGAGAGTGCTGCGTGAGCTCGCTCCTACAGGGCGCAGACAGGCAGACCTCTTTGTGGTCATGTGACAGTGCGGGCACGGAAGCTGACAACTAAGAGGACAAATGAATTGCACGCTCTTTGGGTAGACTTACAATATTGTTTGAACAAACATTTTTGTTGTTTGCTTGCTTCATTTGAAATAATATTGTTGATTCAGACAGGGCTTTTTCAACCACCATAACTGGTTTTTGAACCGGTTCCGTTTAAAATTCTTTGAACCTTGGCATTAGTGAATCAGCCTGCATTTCCACCCGTTTTGAACGTAACCTATGATGCGTCATCAATGAAGGGTGTAGGGTGCCTAACTAACCTGTCGAATGACACACCCACATCGGTTCACAGGGAAAAAAACAACTATTTTGGCTCCGAATCAACTTTTCAGATTCTGGACTGATTTATCTTTTTGGGTGAAATGGTCCGAACCGTTAATCTGGAGCTTGACCACCACTTAGACTTTTGTATGTATTCATATTATAATTGATTATGTTCATTTCTCTCTAATGATCAGTCCAACCCTCAACAACAAATGTACACAATAATGTTTTACTCATCCAAATGTTTACCATCTGGGAATCTGTTCAAGATAAACAGGTTTACTCACTGAATCTTAAAACCATCACCAGGTATTTTAGGTGACAAAGAAAAACACAAAGTAGTGTTTTACTATTGCCCGTGAACAGGGCCTATTCTTTTCCTGTGCTTGTGTGTATGTGTGTGAGTGCTTACATAATTCAGCACATGCCACACACACTCTGCGCAGCATCCCTGCCCAAACTGTAAATCCCGCCGAAGCACAGGGCGGTGTGAACATGACCTCATCGTCTTTTCCAGGGCCATTAGCGCTGGCTTCAAACCTCCAGGGCCTGTTAACCCTTTCCTTGGCCAGATGGCAAGCCGCTGCGTGGCAGGCCGGACAGAATGCCAGACCAACAGGCAGCCTTTCTTTTTAACAATGGCCTTTTTCAGGTTTAGTTTGCCCTGCTCTGTACTTCAAAGGGAATTGGACTTCAAGAGGCTCAGATCCAGAAGTACTAACTTAAGAGCTTTTTAATGTTGCCATAGATTTGTGGACTACAAAGTTTGTTTTTAAAAAATTTGTCTGTAGATAACCTTTATAATGGATACAGTGTTACAGACTGCATTGCCTGACTAAGCTATTCAATGTACATGAAGAATCTGTATATATGGCGTGTTTGGCACATCTATTCATAGATCTGCGTCCAGTAAATATTGTATTCATGGGTCAAATAGATATAATTTGTCTCTATGCTAAAAGGACTCCTCAGCAACACAGATCCACTCAAATCACCAGGCTTGGAAAAACAAAGCTTTACTGAAGGAAGTTATCCATAAAACTCCATCTCATTCAAGTTCATTTCTGTTAATTTACCAGAGACAGTTGCATTCCCGTTCCCAAATATCCATTTTCAAGCTGAACAAAGATTTCTTCATGTTTTGATGGAAGCAAAAGGGAGGGAGGGGGGCAATTTGCTTTGCATTGCTTTTATCTGAGGTTCCCTTTCACTCTCCTTAGATCTGGATATGCCATACAGCAACTTTCCTCAAGGGTGCATGACGTCATCGCAGGAGACAAATCAAAGCCACTTGGCATGTATGGAACATGAGAAAGCAGGAACTGAAAACTTGAAGAAGAACCTCACGAGCAACTTCAAACACCTTCGGACAGAAACCTCATAAAATGCACACAATTAGTAAAACCACTTTGCCTACTTGTGTGACAAAAACTGTAATGTCAAACATGTCAACAACAACACTGACTATATAAGCGATACATCTGCCGTCTCCTGCGAAATGCCCTTCACCAAAGACGGACAAAAAGAACGAAAAAAAATCTCTAACATGCAAGCGTGACGTGCAACTCATCTCGGCCTCCTATCCATCCATTCCCACAGCAGATGGACACAACAGAGGGACATACTCTGAAACAGAATATTCCAGAGCCACAGATAAAGGAGAATTCTGGAGGGCGGACATGCCACATAAAAAACAGTAACCCACTTAAATGGAATACACCAGCACTGCTTTGTTAAGGACGCTGGGACGAGACGAGGGCTGTGACAGGCTCCCACACTGCGGGAGCTCCGTGCAGATCCGGGGTCTTGGGTTACCCTAATTGATGGTAATTGACCTCCTGTGGTCATTGTTCCTGTTCCTTTGTGCCGTCTGATGTTTAGGATAAAGGTCAGTGAACCACGGAAGCAAAGAGAGACAGGTTAGTAAAGATAAAAAGAGAAAGAGAGACCGCAGAATTATACTCTGTTTTAAGTGTTATTCTTTTCCTCTGCAACAGCGCCAAGTTTTAAGTAATATGCACACACACGGTTAAGCTGTTAGGCAAGATTTGCAAGATGGCAATGTATACAATGTCACATGCCTGTATCCGATGAATACCTCAGACACAACGAAAGACTTCAGTGGTTAAATATGTTCAGTACACAACTGGAATCTTCAAGACCACCCCAACATCTTGAGAAAATGACGGTGGACTTGGCTGAGGAGGACTAAGATGTACCTTTTTAGAAAGGAGCACCTGTAATAGTTTGGCACGAATTAGCACAATCCTTCCAACTTGCTTTGGTAGGCACATATCGTACCTGCTGAAAAAGCTCCAGGCGACAGGAGAATGGAGTCGGCCATCAGTGAAACTCCTGTCGAGTCTCGGACTGGAGGATCCAAACAATGGCGGCCATTGTCTGCCAACGGGTGATCATGACAGGGGACGGGTAGAGACACAAGCATTGGAGGAGACGGCAGCAGTCGCCATTAGGCCTCCATTGCGGTGTCAACTCCTGACTTCCTGCAGCCTTCCTTTGTGTGTCTGTGTTTAGCAGCAATGGCTGCCCCCCAGAGAATGGGAACGGGGGTGGGATGGGGGGGCGGAGTGCGTGGCAAATGAGGGATAATTGATGGGAGGTCAGGGATGATTAATTTCCTTGGTCAAGTGTCGCCGCTCTCATACCTGGCTCAACTGACAGGTGAGCGCACCTCCCCTCCTGTCTCGCTCGCTGAGGCTACTTCAGGGTGCCCTCTGAGGAACCCGAGAGGCTGGGGCCACTAGGGTGGACAGGTGCTCTCCTTTTTTTCCATCTCTTTTTCTTACGATCTTATGTCCTCTGGGAAAACCCATCTTTACCCCCTGCACACACACATTAACAGACCCACCCCAACCCCCCATCCTATCCACTTTGCACAACATCATCCCACCACTGATTGCCCAGATCCTTCTAGGAAACCTGGAGAACAAAAAGACCCCCGAAATATGCTCTTTTTCATTTGTGTGGTGATCTGACGGCTAAAGGACTGGGCACTCTTGTCCTTTTCCTTCGGCTTCAGTGATCAATCCCAAAGGGGGCTTTTCTGTTGCAAGCAAATTGGACCGGCGTGATTAGGTGTGAAGGAGGCTACACATGTATATGTGTGTGCACCAGAGAGAGAGAGAGTGTGTAAATGGTAGGGGATGGTTCAGCAAATGAACGGGCAGATCTGGACGCCTGTGGTGTAATTGAACAGCAGCAGGGGGTCCTGGTCCGACACAAAAAGGGGCCTGCATGCTCCCCCCACTGGTCACCTCACTCAGCAGGGGGCTACCATAGGGTGGTTTGGGATAGGCCAGGGGGACATCACTTCTGGGTCTCTCCCTGGACTGAATTTGATGTTCTAGTTTAGTAAAGCACTGATAGGATCAGGCAGCATAGATGCTTTGAGAGAAACTTGGTCGTTTGGAGAGTTTGAGGGAGCTGAGGTCAGTTGCACTCTTTCCACCAGCCTGCTGACATTAATGGTTAGATTGGTCAGAGTTTTATTATAAGGCTCCTCTGAATTCTCAGAATTGAACTGGCCATCCCACTGACCGCTGCAACAAATAATGGCCGCTGTCATTGGCAACGGGTGTTGTGCTTGTCTTTCATATAATTCAGCAAGTAGTCCATTCAATTATTGTGAAGAAGGTTCTGCAAACATTTTTTTTCTCATTGTAATAAAAACATGACACATACAACCCTTCAAATGGTCGACTTATTTAATTGAACAAACAAAACATCTCTTCTAATTCATTTGTAGAAATCCAATTACAACACTAGCACTACAACCGACACAAAGCTGACTAGAAGAACAGGACACTTGGCGGGAATTCAACCAAACCATTCAACCTACCAATGCCATGCTGTGGGGTTTTGACCACGCTAGCATTCAGCAACTGATTGGCAGAATTAGTTTGGCAGAACTGTCCCTTTCCATCTACTAGGCACATGTGAGGTGTTGTTTGGGATTAAGAAAGGAGGACTGATTCTGAGCCGGCCTCACTTCTTTGAGGCCATGTCACCCTGCAAACGATGGTGCTCCCGGAGCCTGTGAAGACAGAAGTGTGAAATAAAGGATGTGGCATTATTACACTTAAATATATAAAAGTATAAGTACTGCATATATACTCTTTTGATCCCGCGAGGTAAATTTGGTTTCTGCATTTATCCCTTTCCGTGAATTAGTGAAACACACTCAGCACACAGTGAACACATAGTGAGGTGAAGCACACACTAATCCCGACGCAGTGAGCTGCCTGCTACAGCAGTGAGGGGTTAGGTGCCTTGCTCAAGGGCACTTCAGCCGTTCCTACTGGTCGGGGTTCAAACCGGCAACACTCCGGTTACACGGCTCAAGCTACGGCTGTCCCAAAGGGTTAGCCTAGCAGAGGATGGTTCAATGTGTAAGTTGATTTGGATAAAAGTGTGTGCCGAATGAATAAATGTCAATGTAAAAAGGAAACGCTGAATGCACACTACCATGAAAATCAAACATTTTACTGAACTAAGGTGCAAGGCAGGCAAAAAGAACGGGGTAAAGGGTCAGTGAAACTTGCACACGAACATTATGCAAATGTCAGATACTGAGAATAACAAATAGAGGCATGGGGTTAAGAGGCATACAGGCCCTAGCCAAGGGACAAAAAAAAAAAAAAAAAAAAAACACTGCACATGTTCCACCTATCTCCCTCAAAACCACACTATAGCTGCTTTCAGACACGTTCCCCGCAGTATATGCAGATCGGAGGTCCGACCCTTCGGGTGATTCAGATATGATGCTAACATGCGGACATTATGTGTGAAGGACACAGACGCACAGATGTACAGAAACTCCGCGTGGTTGAACAGGTTGAACGTGGTTGAACACACACATGAACAGAATCTCCACATGTTCTTTGCTTCGTTCAGACACAAGCTCATTTACATAATGTCTGTCAGAAATTCTAGGAGGGGAGTAGTTTAAGAGCTGGCTAAGTTTGGAGTTCCAAATGACCGGCTATGTTGTTCAGATATACGGCCCAACCACTTGGCATACGCAGAACATGCAGACTTACACCTAGGTCTGAAAGCAGCTAAATACAAGTCTTCGCAGGCAGCATTTCCATATTTTTTAAAACAGTAAGAGGTGAACCAAAGACACAGTTAATGATTTCAACAGGGGGGTAAATGCTGATTACTTCTGGCCAATTACTTCCCATTAGTCCCAAAGCCCACAATTGTGGATAAATACGGCATGTGATGAAGCAGTGGCTTAACTGTTGGTCATTCATGGCTAATTGAGTGGCAGTAAAAACTTCAGAGGAAGGAAGAGGAGACAGTAACCTTTTTTTTAGGGGTGGTGGCTAAGATGGCGACTGGGGAGCAAAGGGACGACTTACCTGACAGCATTGATCTTAATGAACCCAGAGGCGTCGCAGGGATCATAGTCACCTTGCACATCCATGCTAAGGGATAGAGAGAGAGAGAGAGAGAGAGAAAGAGAGAGAGAGAGAGAGAGAGAAAGAAAGAATGACATTTACAGAAAGAGAGGGAGGGAGGGAGAGAGAGAGAGAGAAAGGAAAATTACACTTGACGCATCAATTGACTAAATACCACTGTATGGTAGTCGTAGATACAGAGGACAAACTAAGACAACACTTCTGCACCTAAATGTTTCATTGTTTTGTAACAAACATGCATAATGCAAATTTGAAGAAACCCATTTATATCAGTTTAATGATTTCCCACAACACAATCGCTGCCTCACTTCTGATGTTACTGAATTGTGTACAGTTGCAGCTGAAAGTCCATTATGTTAGACCGGCACACAGTCTCTCTCCACGGCTGCCATTTCATAACGCTGTGTGCCAGTGTGTGGGAGCCACTACACTGCCTTCCTCCCACCTCCTTTTTTGACTGGCTCTGCTGAGAATCACAATAATGTGATTACAACAGTTTGTATCCGCTCCCTGCGACCGCTGTGTGCGTGTGTTATTTCAGGACATTCACTGTTTTTGCGGCCCCGTAAGAGCAGCCTCTTTCAGCTGGGAGTCAGAAGGGGCTACTGGGCGCGTGATAGCTCAGACGCGGCCATGGGAGAGAGCTGGGAGTTTAGAGCGGTCGTCGTGGTGTTTTGGAGAGGTAAGCTTCCCTGCTGATGTGCTAGCAGAGCGACAGCACAGTGAGTGTAGTGCTGCAGAGCTGACGTGGTGCTGTGACATTTCTCCCCCTTCTCTCCACCCTCTGGAAGATCGATAGGGAGGACTTCCACTGTGCTGATGACACTGTTTACGGAGCCCACACAGCGTGGAAGCAAGCATGAGGAGTGTGTGCAAAGAGTATAGAAGTAACAAGAGGCGAAACTCAATAGAATGTTCCATTGCAACAAACGCACCCATAACTGAGCTGCAGCTCCGCCATTTTGGACTGAACGCAACACAACTATCATAGAACTTAATATCGGTCCAGATTAAAAAGTGTCTTACAGTATTAATATATATATATATATATATATATATATATATATATATATATATATTTATTTATTTATTTATTTTCTCATACCCTGAATTCCCCAACTGACATAAATCGTGCAAAATATGATAAGTAGGCTTTGCATTTATTCATAATAATTTAGGCTTCCAAAAGATTTGACAGATGGAAATAGGCACCCACCAGCCCAGCACTAAACACTAAAAGCCCCGGTAAGAACCAAACCAGATTTGGTTCAAATCTACACACCTATGGCTACTGAAAAATGTAAGGTTCATTTATCAAATGTTATTTTGTGGTATTAAAAAACATTGTTGTTTTAGAATTTTCGAACGAAAGGGGTGGTAATTGGTGCTTTGATTTACGAAGCTGAGCAGGGGCACTGATTGTAAAGTAGCCTACAGTTAAGAAAATGGATCGATTTCTGAGAGGAATGAAGTTGGTAGGCTATTAGCCTATTTACCTTTTCATCCAACGTATGTCCCTCGTCGTGAAATGAATTATCGTTTTGCCGCTTGCTGATTATCATGTATGCTAGTTAGTTAGCTTCTCTAGTCATTCCAGTTGACAGGCTGGCTAACGTAGCTTGAGTTAAGTGATGGCTGTCTATTTTGTTTCTAGTTTAAACATACTGTATTTTCAAGTAGACTTACAGTCCGGAGGGAACAGTGATAGAAAGTAAACTTTCTGTTATGTTGTAGATTAAAAATCCATTGTAGGCTAAAGTCTTTCTGTCAAACTTGTTGTAGATCTGCCCAGTGAATGGACATGATCTGTAGCCCATGTATGTAGCCCTACATAATATTATTGCCGTTTAATTTGAGCGGTGTGTTATTCAAATTTTTTTTTCTTCTACATATGACCTGTAGTGAACTTCTACATATGACCTGTAGTGAACTAGTGGTTCGAAATTGAGCACAATATAGTGACCCATCTTGCTGGTTTAGTGCAAGTTGCCTAGTGTTGCTACATCAAATATATATAGCTGCTGATTGATTCTGTTGTTTCTTCAGACGCCTTCACAACATGGCTTGACACCATGTTCTTTCAAGTGGCATGAAATAAAATGAATCATCATCATCATCATTATAGTCATAACCCCCACCAGTATCCATGTCCTCTTTCTTCTACTTCATCATCCTCATGGACGACCTCTTCATCACATTCTCCTTCGTCCTGTTCCTCTTCACCATGGGCGGCATTTTTTTTATCATCTTCATCTTTTTCCTCAATCATCAACTTCCATCTTTATCTTTATCTTCATCTTCACAGACATCCCATAACATCTGTTCCTTCCGCAATCTCTTTCTTCTCCAACTCTCTCATCATTGTCACTCTTTCTCCTGAAACAAAACACCCACTTTCCCCTCTGGCGTCTCTGAGTGCGTGAAGAGGTGTGTGTGTGTGTGTGTGTGTGTGAGTAAGTAGGGTGATGCGACCTTTCGACCACTGCCCGGTCCATGCTTAACAGGCATGAAACGTGCCGTTCCACCCCCACGCACTCTCCCTCTACACATACACACACACACTCACTCTCTCTCTCAAAGGCCCCAACCCTGAGCACCCCCCGCCTAAAGGGCCCTGCTCTGCCTCCATGGGAGCCCTGAGGAGGGAACAGGAGAAGGCTGGGCATATGGAGCCTTTGCTTTGGTCAGCCTCAGCCAGAGCTCAGCCCTGAGGCCAGAGAGGGTCAAGGAGGACCTCAATGGGCTCAGTGTTCCCCAAAGCCAGGGATCAGAGAGAAGGCACGTAGGAGTGTGTGTGTGTGTGTGTGTGTGTGTGTGTGTGTGTGTGTGTGTGTGTGTGTGTGTGAGAGAGAGAGAAAGAGAGGAGAGGTAGAGTGAGAAAGTGTGTATATGAGTGTACAAGAGAGTGCATGACAGCAGCCTGTGTGTTAGAGAGAAAGTGTGTACTGTATGTATGCATGCAAGAGAGAAAGACAACAGTGTGTGTGTGTGTGTGAGTGAGTGAGTGAGAGAGAGAGACACAGAAACAGAAGAAGAGAGAAGAGCAAAAAGGACAATGAGAGAGTGAGATAGAAGACAAGGCAGAAAGAGAGAGGGAAACAGAGGGTAAAAGATGGAAGAGAAGTCAAAGAGAGAGGTATAGAGAAAGAGGGAGAGGGAGAGAAGGCTCTGATGCTTTTGTCTCCTGCTGTGTAGATGTTATTGTTTGGGCTGGGGTCACAGAATATGGCAGAGGGCGACCCGATCAAACCACAGCTCACAGGGAGAAGAGTGGAGATAATGGACATAGAGCAACACACACACACACACACACACACACACACACACACACACACCTTACCTTTAGTTTAACACCAACACATACACAAACACATGCGCACACACACACACACACACCTTACCTTTAGTTTAACACCAACACATACACAAACACATGCACACACACACACACACACACACACACACACACACACACACACACACACACACACTCCTTACCTTTAGTTTAACACCAACACATACACAAACACATGCGCACACACACACACACACACCTTACCTTTAGTTTAACACCAACACATACACAAACACATGCACACACACACACACACACACACACACACACACACACACTCCTTACCTTTAGTTTAACACCAACACAAGCACACGCACACACACAGTCCTTACCTTTAGTTTAACACACACATACACTCACACACACTCCTTACCTTTAGTTTAACACAAACAAACAAACAAACAAAACACACACACATACACACCTACCTTACACATGTTCTTCACAAGCACTCGCGCGCGCGCACACACACACACACACACACACACACACACACACACACGTTCTTCACAAGCACTCCCACTCACACACACACACACACAGACATACAAACACACACACACACACACACACACACACACACTTTTTACCTCACTAGCTCTTCATTGTAAAGAGACTTGGGCGACTCCCTGCCCAGGATGTAGACCTGGCCCTTGAAGACAGACATCTGCACTTTGCCCTCCACCATCTCTTGAGACTTGTCGATGCAGTGGCGCACAAAATCACACTCCGGGCTATACCAGAACCCTGCAGATCCAGAAGCCATGACACACACAAGCACAAGGTCAGCACAAGGACGGCATTAAAGGAACTGCACAGACAAATAAACAAACAGAATTAAAGGATGTATATCAGCGAGGTCATTAAAAAATCCAATCAGTGTTAACGATGCCAACAAAGTTTTGACACTGGTGGTTTGAATCTGTGTATGCGCATTGCGCAAGCTGTCGTTTATGAACATATGATCATGTCTTCAGGTGCCACCACTACTGTCTATAGGGGTTCCTTGCAGACAAGATTCAGAAATTGCAAACATGTGTGGACGGACACAGTACTATCAAACGAGACAACGTGCCTCAGGCAGTCGGATGCTAATGACTTTTATCTGTGTCTTTGTAAGGTGAGATAGAGCCTCTGTTTTTTTCTCTCTCTCCCTCCTCTTCATTTATCTGTTTATTTCTCTCCTTTTCACTCTCCTCCATCTCTTAATCTTCTCATAATCCTAATTCCATAATTCTCCCTCATTCCACCTCATCTCACCCATCCAAATCATTCATCCATCTATCAATCTCCTCAAGCTCTCTTTTTCAGAAACAGATTTATTGGCCAAGTATGTCAGCACTGCATTCCATTTGCCTCCAATTGACTGTTGTTATTGATATTTACAATTGACTGTTGTAAGTGATTATTGATATAGCAATACCAATTCATATCAATGCATTGCATGGTATTGCATTCATGGCGAAGGCGTTTGCTGCCGAGGTGAAAATAAATCATCAAAAAGGAACGTTTTTGGAGTGCGACAATTTTCTATGAGTTTCTGAATGGCATTGCATTCAAACGTCACAGCGACAGCAAGAAGTTGGACACCAATTTACTACTACAACAGATACAAATAGGACAGAAACGCTAATAATAATAATAATAATAATAATAATAATTATTGCCTTTCTGTAAATTTAATTTATTGGTAAGGGCAGTCATCTTGAAGTTTCCCACTCAACAAGTTGAATCGAGTTGGTTCGAACAAGTTGACAAGTTAGAATTACAACTTCAGGGGCATTCCAATTGAATTTTTCTATTCATAACTGGACAATTATGGCTTACAAGTACAACTGGAATGCACCATAGCGTGCGCAATGATTTTGGTCGTGTTCATTGGTGAAGATTTGACGGCAATATACAGCAAATGTTCACAATATTTATGAACATTATTGTTATTTACACTATACACTGTCTACTCATCTTCCTTTCCACACTTCCACTTAGCTTTCCCTCTTTCGTAAAGTCTCTCTCTCTCTCTCTCTCACACACACACACGCTTCCTGTCTCTCTCCCCTACCCCATCTTCTCCCTCTCTCCTACCCCATCTTCTTTTCCTCCTCTGGTGTGTCTTGCTCGTATGTCTTTAATTGCTCACAGTGGCTCTGTAAGCAGTCTATAACGAGGCCAAAGCCTATTATCTAGGTGGAGTTGGGGGGGGGCAGAGGGATACAGAGAGAGAGAGAGAGAGAGAGAGATAGATAGATAGATAGATAGATAGATAGAGAGAGAGAGAGACACACACACACAACAGAGGGAAAGAGAGGGGAGAGAGAGAAATGAAGACAGAAGAAAGAGAGGAGAGAGAGAAAGAGTGAAAGAGGGAAAGAGAGAGGGAGAGAAAAAAAAGCTTGAGAGAGAGAAAGAAAGAGAAGAGAGAGAGATGGAGGGAGAGAGAAAAAGAAAAAGTGCTGAGAGTGCTGAGGTGGGAGGCTTGGGCTGGGCTGGGAGGAGCAGGCAGTCTGCCAGGAGGACACAAAGAGATTAGGCCACCTGAGCTAACCAAGCGAAACAGAGAGGGAAACCCAACACACGCGCAGCCCAGCATTCGCAAGAATATTTCAAAGGCTACGGCAGGAAATGTGGACCAAATGTCACAAGCAGTTTCAGGTATTCTGGCCTCTGTTGCAACACTGCAGCGGCGAAATTGAAGCCTGCAGGGATACACTCACACAGGGGTTTTCTGACTACATTAAGTGAAAGTCATTTGGATTAAATGTGGGCTTAACGTAAAAGAGTATTCTAAATCAATTTTAAACCTTGCTACGTGTTCAGAACTATTGCATGTTAACAGGTAACCCAAGAGAGACCTTATCAATTAGCATGCCTGTTAACATTGAGTTCCAAACTAGTTCCTAACTAGTATGCCTGTTAAGATGGAGTTCCTAACTAGTATGCCTGTTAAGATGGAGTTCCCAACTAGCATGCCTGTTAAGATGGAGTTCCCAACTAGTATGCCTGTTAAGATGGAGTTCCTAACTAGTATGCCTGTTAAGATGGAGTTCCTAATGTAATGTTGCACTCTGGACTCAGGGTCGGTCACCATATTACACAATGTCCTAATAGGATTCAAGTGAGTGACCGTCTTGTAGTCTATCTACACTGAATCCGTTAAATATGCCCTTCTATTGCGACATATTTCTCATTCAAAATAGCAGAACAACGCGAGCGACAGAAATAAAATAGAAACGGGGCGTCCGACAATAGTTCTCTCAAAACATTGAAAAGAATGCAATTAAGCGGATTTTAATATCTGCTCAAATCGCATCCTGTCAGGACTTGCTGTTAGACATGTCCTAAGACCATATGAGACAAAATGGCTACAGGTGAGGCTGAAAATTCAGCAGATTTGCAAATCAAAATCATTGTCATTTGGACAAAACTGTTAACCCTTAAAGGTTAACCCATTTTCCAACATTTCCATCGGTGTGACGGTACACCTTTAAGGGTTTATTACTTTATGTTGCCTGTAAGTCAAGTAAGTCAGTATAGAGGGCGTGGTGTAGTGGCGTGTGTAGTGTACCGTTGTAGAGGAGCTCGGAGAAGCGGATGCCCAGGCTCTGCTTGATGCGGCGCACCTCTCGGTCCATGGTGAAGGCCTCGATGTCCAGGTGAGCGTGGTACAGGATGGTGCCTCCAGGGGTCTCATAAATACCTGGGCACAAGCAAAGACACAGTTTGAGACCCAAAAACATATACTGAAAGCAGAATCACTGACGAGTTAAGATGAGCACTTATTTTCTCATTCAGTTTCTTTCAATTAGCCTGGAAAATCCAAACTCATTTACAAAGTGAATAGAAAGTGACATTTACAAAGTGATTTACAAAGTGAGTCTAGTGACTCATGATTGGGATTCCTTTCCAACACTTGCATCGCGACAGGCACTAACTTTTCAAATATTTGGTCCAGCCTTACTATTACATTGACCTACTTTGCCTAAACTTTACAAACTGACAATAAACAACATCAACAGTCAGGAAACAATGTATATGGGTCTATCTACTGTAATTCTTTTTTTGATTTTTGCAGGTGTCGCTGCTACTATCTTCCCCTCTCATTGCTGGTTGGCCTGACATTTAAGAAAAATGAGTTTGAGGGAAACGTTAGTGAATTATCGAGTCCCAGACGAGTATCTCCCTGAAAGGAGATCAGGGATAGGCGGGGCCAGGATAGCTTTCAATACCATTACATTTACATTTGCTTGGTAGAATTCACAAGTGTGTCAACATCACACAAGTCTAACGCTTGACTTTGTCATTGACTTGCCTTCATCCTCTAATGAGGACCTGGTATGGAAGTATGGCTTAATCATTGCCTCGTTCGTTCCATTTTAGTTTTCTAAACACTCAACATGATGCATCATTAGCAGTACATAATTTAAGTAAATACTCAAAAAAAATGATGTACTAAATGACACGCTACGTTGGACCACTTCCCCTGATTATGGGGCCATCGAGGAAAAGCAGATGTGAATTGCCAATGAAGCTCTTTTCCTAAAAATATGTTTTTGGGGGCTTTTATGCCTTTAATCAGATGGGACAGTAAAGTGGGGGGATGTGAGATGTGGTGGGCTCAAGAAATGATGTTGGATTCGAACCTGGGTTGTAGCCACTTACCACCCCCCCACCCCCGCCACACCCACCCACCCCCACACACGCAGACACACTTCTGCCATAGAGCCTCTTTGGAAACACTGGATGCTTGCCATTCAAAATCCTCCTCTATTGAGAGTGATATTTACTCCATTACTCCACCGATCACCATACACCATCTGTACTACCACCTCGTATCAGAGGCATACACTACAAAGCCAGATTAGTGGGATGTTGAGTCTAACGCCAGAAGGGTGCTCAAATATGGCAAAGTCGATTGCTTGTGGCATGCATGTTTAGTTTTCTACATTTTATTTTTCACGTTTTTGTCGAAACATTTAAAATTCTTTACTTTAAACTGTAAACACACACGTTGCCTGTGTTTTGTCGGATTTGAATGCACCTCTAGATTTAGGCACAACATGCCACCAATCTTTCTTCGTAGCATACCCGTCTGCTACAGCTCAAATCAACTGGCCTGCACTCATCATAACAGCCATCTTCCTCCTCCTCCTCCTCCTCCTCCTTCTGTGCTGAGCCCAGTAGATGCATTAGTCTGCTCTGGTCAGCTCCTGCGGTGGCAGCTCGTCTCAGCTGACAGCGCCTGGTAAATAACAGGGTAGCAGCCGTCAGCAGCCCATATGCAAGGCCGGGGCCGGCCTACCCTGCAATTTCCCCTCCACACGCACATCCAGGAACCCGGGCAAAATGGAGCTGTCACTCAGGCCACAGCGGAAGAGAGGAGAAAGGGAAAAGAGGGGGGGGGGGGGGGGGGGGGGGGTTAAAGATAAAGACGCAAGGAGAAAGAGAAGCGAGAAATTGGGAGAGGGAGAGAGAGAGAGAGAGAGAAAGATGAGAGAAAGTAAGGTGGTAGTAGTGCTCTTAAAGCTGCTGCTGCTGCTGCTGTTATCTCAGAGAGCAGTGGCTGTGCTTTCAGCTTTCCTGGTCCAATTTAGAGACACAGAGTAGACTGGAGTAAACAATGCCATATGATCTGAAAGTGCCTCAGATGTACTTCACAAAGTATGCTTCAGATGTGACCAGGGATGTGTTCATGAGGGGCTCAGTCGAAGAGAACATAAGAGCATGACAGTGTTGTCGTTTCACAAAACATGAGGTGAAGCCAGGCAATGGCTAGAGATGTGAAAAAAAGAGTGTGGATGAGAGCAGAGAGGAGACTAGACAGGAAATGACCAATCAGCAGATGGTCAAGAAACAGCAGAGGGAACCGAAACGATGAACCACAGATACTACTGATTCTCACAGCTAGCCACAGATGGCCACAACACGACTCAGAAGATCGCTCATCGCTGCTAACACCTAAAAGGGCGACATCTGATACACAAAGTCCAGCTTAAATCCATGCGGATTAAAGTAGGCAAGGTGACGGAAGTTGAGGTGAGGCTGGAGGGGTCTGTGGGGGTTAAGCGAAAAATTGGGCCAGCTCCGTTATGAGAATCTGATAAAGCGCAGCCAAGCCTGCCCTCTAACTCTTTCTGCTCTTAGCTGTTAAAAAAGGAAGAGCTGAGCTTAGATTATAGACACAGCGGCGGCTTCGGGTATTAATCTTTTAAACAGGCTGCATGTCTGCAGGCCGCTCGTGGCGGAGTGGAGGGGTTGCAGGGGATAAGGCCCAGGTTTCAGTGCTGTGTGGAGCGTGGAGAGCGTGTGGGGAACCCTTTGGGGCATCTGGCCTGCTCGCGCACAGGTAAAGAGGTCCAGTCACAGGTCCAAGCTAAGCCTCTCTGGCATTCTTTGGTGCAACCTAAACAGAAATCACCTACAGAAGGGAGGGGTAGGGGGGTGGTCAGGTAGGAATTAACCACAGGATTTAATACCTTAACACCTCAAAGTATTTGCAGATGCTCTTTCATGTGCCCTTTTATTTTCAAACACACACCTTAAGACTACAATCTGGACCCACAAACATATAAAGATGTGTTAAATGGGCAATGTTAGTGGTCATCAAAAGTACTCAAAGTCAACAATAGGAAGAGAAAGAGAAGGCAATCTGTTTTTCCTTTACCCAAATAGCCACTCTTCAAATCCAGTCTTTATACCCAATAATAATGACATTTATCTCAATTAGAAACTAGAAGGGCACTCAGAAAGTAAAGCCCTCCACCAAGGCCATACAGCTCTTGTCTATGCAAGTCTAACTTGACATATCAGTAACTGTCTTTTAGATGTCAAAATAAACACTGACTGTCCAATAACACAAGAAGTGCATCATCCTTTCAGCAATCAGTTTGATATGGAAATTATACACTGCTGCATTAATTCAGTAATTCCATGTCATCAGAAGACCTACATGTTATTTCTTGAATTTCAAAGGCAGACAGAGATCTATAAAGAAATGCATTTCCAAGATTTGACCACAAGAGGGTACACCAGGTGTGAATGTCATATGGCACATCAGTAGCGAAAGTGAAGGCCTGCGAGCTAGATCTGCTCCAAAATTAAATGGGTTCGACTATGCTTCACCTTTCCACCAAGTTTCATTGAAATTGGGCCAGTAGTTTTTTCCGCAATCCTGCACACAACAGACAGACAAACCAACCTGGTGGAGCCAATAATGTAGTAAAATTTAGAATACATTACATTTCCTTGTGTTCCATCTGCGCTACATGGCACAATCCCAAAGTCACCCCACACACCTTTAGAGGGGCAGTCCTAAAATAGAAACAGCTGACTGATATACAAGGTCAATAACCAATAAAATTCTAATCCTCTACTCACAAATCACAAATAACAAATGGCAGCTCCATGTCCTCTGTTGGTGCATCATCATAATCTAAGGAGCCTAAGGAGCTGTTGACCACTTTCTACTCAGCCATCATTCAGTCCGTCATCTGCACCTCTATCACTGTTTGGTTTGGGTCAGCCACCAAACGGGACAGGGCCAGACTGCAACGGACAATTAAGGCTGCAGAGAGGATCATTGGAGCGGACCTTCCCTCCATCCAGGACCTGTACCGGTCCAGGGTCAGGAAAATGGCAGCAAACATTTCTGCAGAACCCTCACATCCTGGTCACAAACTGTTCAACCTCCTTCCCTCTGGTAGGCAATACAGGGCACTGTTCGCCAAAACAAGCCGACACAAAGACAGCTTCTTCCTCCAAGCAGTCACTCTGTTGAATGTCCAGAAATAGCACCCACCCTTACACTGAACAAAGTCTATCAACACTGTTCTGCTCATCTACCTCACGTTGTTATTCATACATTATCATTGCACTATATTAAATCTTAAATCTCAGTCTATTCTGATATTGTACTATTCCTACCCTCTCTCTCACTTGTATATTGCATCTTGCCTGTGCCTGTTGTCTACGACCATGGCAACCTTGACAGGGACATTTGCATTGGCCTATCCCACCCATAATGTTCTATTTATGGCAAATGTACATACTGTAATTATACTTATACATAGCCATATTCTACTGCTTTTTATTCCATTCTTACTGTTCTTTTTTGTATTCTTTTATGTTTTTTATTCTTTATTCTTATATGTTAAGTGAGGTGAGGTATGTTAGGTGAGTGTTGTACTTTGAGAGCAAAGATTAACCGGAGTCAAATTCCTTGTTTGTTTACGCAAACCTGGCCAATAAAGCTGATTCTGATCTAAACTGTAAATATTGATATTGTTTATAACTATAAATATAAATAATATTTGGAATAATTTGTGTGGGCAAGGATCCTAAATACTACATCTCTGTTCCCTGCTTTAAAAGGACAAATTATAAAAATCCTTTCAATCTTTTTCAATTTTTTTTACCTCCTTCTTTCCTCTGTTTCCTGTCCATTTTGCATTATAACATTTTTCTGACTTGCACGACCAAATACTAAGCTATACACAACGCTTCTTCTACAGACAGCGCTGAGATGGGGGAGCGCAGTCGTTAATCACTGAATCTGGCCGCCCAACTCAAGCCTCCCATCCCTGTGTGTGAGGAGAGAGAAGGGCAGTCACACATAAAGCAGCGCCTCAGAGCCTCCTGTGGTCCTGTGGAGATCGCAGCAGAGGACGGCCTATTAAAGCTCAAGTACACTTCAAGCAGCAGCAGCGTAGCAGCCTCTGAATAAATCCCTCTCTCCAGCGCTCCTTCTCGGTCTCAGTATTCCTTCTTTCTCTCTTCCCTCTTTTTACCTTTCTCTCCATCTCTCTCTCTCCCTCTCTTTTTCTCTCTCTCTCGCTCGCTCTCTCTTTTTCTGTCAGGAACTGACAAGGACTGTTTTGTTGTGAGTCTGCTCACGAAACACGCAAAGGACACACAAACAAACACGACACCTTCTGTTCCACCCAAAGGACTGATTTAATCATATCTGTACCCCCCACCCCCCCCCACCCCTTGTCACCCCAGTTGTGATCAGTCCCAGATGCCCTGCTCAACCCCGCTCCCTCTCAGGTTGTCTTGTGAAGCCTTCCGCTTCTCTGACAGGGCGCCTCCCACTGTTGTCACAGTCAGGAGGGGAGGACAGGACAGGAGAGGAGACGAGAAGAAAGAGAGAGAGAGAAAGAAAGAAAGAAAGAAAGAAAGAAAGGTCTTGTCTTTTGTGCGGCCAGGAGAAAGAAGTGAAAGGGAAAAAATGAAAAAGGACAAGCTTCAATTTTTTTCCTCAATTTGTACCTGCCAGTCAGACATGGTGACAGAGTAGGCCCTCCGGTTGAGTCAATTTGCCAATCAGGGGGGCATTATGCTGTGTGTGTGTACGTGTGTATGTGTATGTGTGTGTGTGTGTGTGTGTTTGTGTGTTTGTGTGTGTGAGGGAGTCAGCCTGATCCATTCAGTCACTGTCACACGTTGTTAGTACGATGACAGCAAGAGACCAACACTTACTGCAACCTCACTGGAGGAGGACACAGAAGAGGGGATGGAGAAGGTGTGGACTTTGCACACACAGATGGGGGGATGGGGGAGGCTGAAGAGAGAGAGGAGAAAGAAAGCGAAAGAAAAAAAAGAAAGGAGTAGGAACCCAGCTGTAGAGGAGAGGAAGCAGCCATGGTTAGGCCAACGACTGATGATGGAGAGGGAGGGATGTTGACAGGGTCAGAGCACCTCGACCCATCTGAAGGGACACGGACAAACACCCACAAGGCAGTCAAGCAAGCAGCCATGGGTCAACACAGCAATCAGTGTGTGTGTGTGTGTGTGTGTGTGTGTGTGTGTGTGTGTGTGTGTGTGTGTGAACACGCGCGCACACACGTGTGGGAGTTCACAGAGCGCAGTGATAAGCAACCTCCATCAGACATGATCATATGCTTGACAAGCTGTAACTCCCAAATAAAAAGATTCAAATAAAGCACAATTTCCTTGCTCAGTCAAATGGCGACTGTGAATGGTTTTGTGAAATGGCGTTCTTTCACCATAGCAGATGTTTAGTTTTCTTTTCCAGTACTTTCTTGCTCCGGTCAAGCATACACTCCCACATCTGCATGAATAAGTGGTTTCGTGAATGAATGAAAGAATGAAAAGAATGAATGTACAATGTTCACAAATCACTTTAAGTCACAACCAGGTGTTGGCATTATTTTATCTTGGATGGATGGATAAATAGTTTGATGATAGTCTTTGACACTGTGTAGTTCTGTTCAGGATGGACCCAAAAGCAGCAAGCAGCTCCAGACCCGCCCCCCCCCCCCCCTCCCCCCTCCCCATCGTACACTGGCTACATGGAGGGTCTGTTTGCAAAGACACAATACCTAACTAGTGGCACCAGGCACAGTTTAGAAGGCCTTAGAGGCAAATAGAGGCAATTTTCCCCAGAAGGCAGAGTGTCATTGTGGAGACAGGGGTGTGCATGCATACTGTGTAATGGGCTTCATTTGGGCTTCATTGGAATGGTGGTGCGACTGCAGTGTGACATTCAGGAGAGTCAGCATCCACGCTACATCACAGCTGGCTTTCAGTGCTGAATGAGATGGGTGCTGAGACAAATGCCAGCACAATTATCTACTCACACTTTCTCAGTGTGTGTGTGTGTGTCTCTGTGTGTATGCACGTGTGTATTCCAGTATATGTCTGTGTCTATGTCTGTGTGTGTGTTTTTGTGTGTGTGTGTGCTGGCACCTGCTGTGGTGTCCCAACAGCATTTTCCGGCTACAAATCACACACAACAACATTACACAATATTAACCACTGTCTGGTGAGCAGTGAACCCACCTCTGGACTTCATTCCGATGAAGCGGTTCTCCACGATATCGATTCTGCCGACACCATGCCTTCCACTACAGGGCAGAGACCAGAGACAGAGGCAGAGACAGGTGATCAAAAAGAGGTAGTTACCTAGTTAGTTAATTAGTTGTTAGTTACCATGTTAAAAGTTGTATCAGCGATTTCAGGCCCAAAAAAGGCCCAAACATAAATGATCACATTCATCTAATCTTTCCTAACGATCCGCTAGCTGCCTGCCCCATAAGCAGGCCGTCAAAAAAACGTGTCTCTGTAGGCAGCCTAGGGTCTGAGATCTGTACACAAAAACAATTGGTACCAACAAGGGTTGGCAACCCCTCAAAGGCAAAATAAAGTGTTTCAACCAATAACCGACGAGATGCGCGTTTAGGAGAGTTTTAATTGCATGGGAGGGAGGGGGAGGGAGTAGCGAGCTAGCTCTCTGCTTTGTTTGAACATCAACAGAAGTGACGTATCCCCGCTATCGCTGATACAACCTTTAACAACAAGTATGACCATTTGCTGGACAGATCAAATCCCTGAGAGAAGGATAGATTACTAAAGAGAGACTAGCAGATACATAGAACATATGGACAGACAGACAGACAGATAGACAGACAGAACAATACAGTTACACAGAAGGACGGACAGTCCATCAGCAGTGTGAACTCTACTGACCCGATCTCGTTGAGGTAGGTGAAGATCTCGAGGGGAGTGTCCTTGGATTTGCCATCCTTCAGATGGGACACCTTGACTGGCACACCTGTGAAAGACAGGAGAGACTTTTAATCCACCTGGCACAGAGGCTCCAGCAACGCAGGCCACAACCAGGCACCCAAAACTCCCCAGCACTGCACCACACATCCTACTCCACCACTTATGAAGTCACCCCCTTGAGGAAAGTGTTTTTTTTGTTGTTTTTTTTTGGGGAGCAAATCCCATGCCAAACCACAACGGAGCTATGAACTCTCAAAAAATGACTAACACAACACAAGGTTTTTGTGTGAAAAAAGAGGGAAAAAAAAAAACAAAAACAGATGCTTGCATTACAATACATTTCAATAGAGCTATACACTCACACAGTGACCAATGGAGCACAAACATTTTGGGTGACAGTGGGAGTATGAATGCCTGGCAATACAATGAAGCTATAGACTTACACAACGGCCAATAGAACATAACGTTTAGAGCGCTGAGGTTTTGCATTCTATTGGTCACTTGGAGAGTTCATAGTGCTCGAATAAAAAGACCGCGGTTAGAGAATAAGAAGAGTGGAGACTGAGGAGAGAAAGGAAGGAGAGAGGGAGGGAGAGAGAGAGAGAAAGAAAGAGAGAGAGACAGAGGGAGAAATGAGAGGGGCTTGAGAGTCTAACCAGACAATACCTCAATGGCCTGGGACAAGAACAGCTCATAAATGCAAAAGCCCTGTTCACTCTGAGGGCTGTGAAATCACGGGCAGGACCTTCCCTAATGCAATTACACACCTAACCATTGCGCCACTGTACTCAGCGTACAGAGCAGGAGTAGGAGTAAGCCTGGTAATGAGTGTGTGAGTGTGTGTGTGTGTGTGTGTGTGTGTGTGTGTGAGGGGAAGAAAATGTGTATGTGTGCAAGTGTATGTGTGCGTGTCTCTCTCTGTGTGTGTATGTGTGAAAATGTCTGAGTGGAAATGTGTCGGTGTGTGAGTGTGTGTGCGTGCGTGCGTGCGTGCACCTCAGAATAAATGGGACAGGATGGCAGGGAAAGAGAGGAAAAAGCAAAATGTCTACATAAAATGAAACAAAATGAAACCAAATGCTAAAATAACACCACAAACCAAAGTCAAACTAATACAGGAAAGACATAACAATGAGAAAAGAACAGAAGAGCAAAGAAGACAACCTACATGTGGCTCACATACAGTTCCTTGACATAAAGTAGACTCACAAACACACACATTCATATACCCAAAACACACACACACACACACACACACACACACACACACACACACAGACACACAACCCTGGCTGGGGACACCCAGATTTTCGCCAGCCTTTCCTCATGGGGACACACTCAACACACTGCCATAAATAAATCACTGTCAATAGGCGGCTTATTCACGGGCCCAAGTGAGCATCGCCGGGGCCAGAGGTGGAGACAGACACTGGGCCTGAGCCTGGTGGGGTGGTGGTGGTGGGGGGTGGTTGCAGTGAGAAAAGATGGGGAGGGAGAAGGGAGAGAATCTTTTTAAGAGAGAGAGAGAGCTTGGGAAAAAAAAAATAAGAAAAAGACAGAGTGAGAGAGAAAAAGAGAGAGGGAGAGAGAAAGAAAGAAAAAACTGCTGATAAGTTCTCTATCCCTTCATCTGTCCAATCCTTCATTTGCATTTAGCATGCTTGCAGTTGCCAATCAAGCCACCCGTATGTGCGAGAAGAGAGAGAGAAAGAGGGTGAGACAGGGAGTGAGAGAGAAATATAAAAGGCGCGTTTCTGCTTGCCTTTGAGTGGCACAAGCAGTGTAAGCCCTGTTCGAGTGACACGTAAAGGGACTTGACAAATATTTTCAGACAAGGCCTTTTGTCGGCCCGACCCCCCTTCCCATATGGCCCTGCCCCCACGGCTCGGAAGAGCAGAAGAAGAGGAGGAGGAGGAGGAGAAGGAGGAGGAAAATACTCCCAGGGCCATGCGAGGCCGTAGGAGATAGCAAGGCCCTGCCTGTGCCCCAGCCACAAAGACCTCCGCTCCCCCAAATAGTTAATAATTAGATTAAAAGTTCAAATCAATTAAAAAGCAGGGGTGTGAAGGAACGAGAGAGCAGGAGGGGAGGGGAGGGGAAGGAAAGCGCGGGAACTCTCTCTCTCCCTTTCTTTCTCCCTCACTCTCTCTCTCTCTCTCTTACTTATGAGGGATCTATCGATACTGATGTGCATTCACTTGGGCTTTCTTCTCTTGCTGCTTTTGCGTATAATGCCCAGAACAGTGCAGACAATGGGACAGCAGACACAGTTGTTGGAAAAATTACTCCAGTAGATTTTTGCTCTCTTTTTCTAGTGAGTAGAAAATGGTGTGTGTGTGTGTGTGTGTGTGTGTGTGTGTGTGTGTGTGTGTGTGTGTGAGGGGGGGGGCAAGATTTTTCTTGCGTAGTTAAAATTCTTTTTTTGTTGTTCAAAGAATGTCTGGGGCTGTCTTTAGGAAGGGTCTGAGAAAACAGGCGCAGTAAAAAAGTGAGGGAAAGGAAAAAGAAAATAAAAGAAAGGAAAGGAAAAGAATGAAATGAAACATCCAAGTGCAGGTCTTTTGCAGGAGGGAGGACAGAGGGGTGGGTTTGGGTTTGGGGGGGGGGGGGGGGGGGGTCTTTTGTGTAAACCACTAAACCAGCTTTTCTCCTTCCCCCTTAAATGGGCCGGGGGTTGGGGTTGGGGTTGGTGGGTGGGTGTATAGGGTGGCCACTAAAATATCTATGAATACTGATCAGAAATGTGCTCGGATCCAGCGTAGCCTTCTTAGGGGACACAATGACATCGCTGTTAGATAAAATCACATTACCAGTTCATTGGGGTGTCCATTGACTGCCTGACACACTGAGGGCTTAACATTTATGCATGCATTCCCGGGCGCTAGTTTGTCATGAAAATAACACTTTGTTGAAAGGTTAAAGGGCCATCTTATGTGTGGGACAAATATTAGCGTGTTATAGAAATCTCAACACTTCCCACTTTCAGCAAAGAGTCTCTACGTTTTTACTTATTAGCTCTATGTGCTTTTATTGTTATGTGATTGTTTTCTACACACACACACACACACACACACACACACACACACACACACACACACACACACACACACACAGGGAGAGAGAGAGAGAGAGAGAGAGAGAAACACGGAAGTCGAGTGATGGTTTTAATTTTTGAGGAAGTCTGCCCTGTTTGTACCTGCAAAGTGGTGGATTTGGAGATTATCGGGTTTTTTTTTTTAATTTGATGACATGACATTTTGTATATAATGTAACTTTAGTATTACTTTTGAGTGAGAGGGTGCATATGCTATTGACAACTAGGTCATGAGAGAAAACAACCATTTAGGCAGTCTGAGATCTAGAAGTTTTCAACAAGAAAAACAAAAACAATGCTTGAACATTTTGTTCCCAATCTACTTCCGCTTCATTAAAGGACCAATATGTAGGAAATAATGGAAAATAAACTGTAACCATTCCAAAAATGATCACCATGTGTGTCAGAGAGTAAGGAAACACGATGAATTGAAGTAATGGCTTATTTGACAACATTACTCTAACCCGTAAAACCCATAAAAAAAAAGAGTTACGGGGCGGAATCTCTTGTAATTTTCTCTTATGTTTTGAATGATTAATTCTAGAATAGCGTATTAATAATGGGCTAGCGCGTCCTCCTATTTGGGTTGCCAAATTAGCAAAGGGCAACTGTCAACAGCTGTCAGTTGTAGTCATGAACGCCTACGAGAGGCAGGCAAATTTCCAAAATTAAAACAAGAAACAAATTAAGAGGACATAGGAGGAGCTTCCTGAGATGGTGACGTCTTCGTCAAACGAAGAATATCAAGTCTGACGCAGAGCTGGCCATATTTCTCCACAACATAGCCTAGGCTAAACTTCATCTGCATCGCTAACTTCAGCTAAATATGTTATGTTGGTTAGAGAGGTATTTTTTGTTTTCACTGTTTCCGTAATGTGTAGCTGGGTCATGGTTGGAGAAACGTTAAAGCAGCTGCAGGTCAACTAAAGTTAGCTAAGTCTTCATTACATCTGGCAACCCAGAGGAGGCTCGCGTCTGGTAGTCTTGAGAACGTTCACCAGTGTTTTGATTTTGGCCTACAGAACGTTCGGTAACAATCCTACAAATCGCACCTTTAAGATAACATATGGAATGTTAAAATAGAAGCCTTGTGGGAACAACTATGATGCTGATAATGGAACTCTCTTGAAATGGTCAATAGGACCTCACACTCACACACTACAAAAATGGGACTAAAAATACAAAAGAGATAGAAGAAGGGCATCAGAGAATGCCGCCATTGGCAAACACCAAGTGCTGTTTCATACAACATTAGTAAATGTGAAACTAAATTCACGACACGCAGGTTCTTTCTTTTGCCCGTGCTAACAGGCCGGTAGTTATGCGCAGTCCTGCTAACTGACCAAGATAGACCAACCAACTAGCAAACAAACAAACAAACTAAACATATAACCTCCTAAGCGGACAGAATAACACAAACCATTAAAGAAAACAAATCTTATGACGCACAAGTACATAGTCAGGCAAGCACAGCAGTGAAGGAATGTGGGGACATGTCCTGTGTGTGGTCCTAACACAGTCACAGGGCCAGAGGGCCTTGAGGTTTGGGGTTTGGACGGCACAGGACTCTAGGGATGCTCATTCATTTTCTAGACTTAAAAAATACAGTTGATTGAATTGAATTTAAATATAATTCAATGGAAATAGACATTTAAAACAAAAAAAATCATGTTTTCAAGTTACCATTGTGAAGCAAAAGGCAGTGCTAAGTTTATAACTCAAGACAAATGAGAGCATTGTTGCAAACTGAAATGCA
The DNA here is from genome assembly GCF_018492685.1 of Alosa sapidissima. Lineage (NCBI taxonomy): Eukaryota > Metazoa > Chordata > Actinopteri > Clupeiformes > Clupeidae > Alosa > Alosa sapidissima. The sequence goes on from NC_055969.1 coordinate 15,986,139, forward strand.
GCAAAATAATCATTACATCTCTATTATGTTGTTTTCATCATTGCTGGAAGTCATGGTTGATGATTAATCAATTAATTTGATTCATTACACAGCCCTACAATACTCCACAACACTTTACAGTAAAATAGGGGCTTTGACTGCTGTGATGTGGGTTAGATCAGGAGGATATCATCGTCAAACACAGATAGACAGACACACACACACGCATACCTTTTCTGAACTCGAGTTCGATCAGATCTGGGGAGTTGGGAGTGTCTTCTGGGTTCTTGGTCATTAGGTAGAGATCAGATGGAGCGTGGCTCTGAAATAAAATCACAGAATGAATGAATGAATGAATGAATTAGTGGACTAATGAATGAACAAATTAGTCATTGAATGAGCGATCGAATTAATGAACGAATGAATGAGTCAATAATTAAATAAAAAAATAGGGGAACAACTGAGGAACATAAAAATAACTACAGTTGACTTGTATTGTTTTTTTTTTGTTTCTTTTTATTTGTTTGTTTGGCTTCCTGTATGGATCTTTTGTGCATATTACTACCCTGTCCTAGAGTCCTCATCATTTGGTCTCAGACAGAATTTGACTATTTGTTTCAATGCCACTGGTCAGACTTATACATCTTATCGTTTTATGAACATGGATAAAACGTTCTGCATCTTTACAGTAATATAGCTAGGTTCAACACATGACATGAGAAAGTGAGAACCCTGTTGACTGAAGAGTTTATCAATGTCTGTTGTACTACATACAGAAAAATGACAGAATGAAAAAAAAAAAAAATGACAGAAACAGTGACTAGACACAGACTTTGTAACATTTGCAGCTATTACAAACCAATACACACAAACACACAACTGCATAATCTAACTAGATGTACCGCATAGCGGTACAAAATATGACCGCCGCTCAGTCCTGTACATCCGTTCCGCGAAAATAAAGCACACTTCAATTTGTCTCCATATTTTACTCCATCCCCCACTCTTGAAACTTTTGTGTATGCTTGTTTGGCATGCCTGAGTGTGTGTGTGCAGCTGCACAGAAAGTAGCCTACTGGTGCTGAAAAGGTGAATAGATTGTAGAATAGCCAAAGAAGATGTAGCATTGTTATAAAATCTTTAAAATCTCTAAACAATCACAAGTAGGGCAGTTCATCACAGTTCATCCATTGCTACTGGATTGATGAAAGGTCACTTACACCTGTAGGCTACATTGTATTTGGGAAAAGCAAAAGGTATCAGCATAATGTTATTTATTTATTTATTTATTTATTTTTTTAATGTATTTTTAAACAAAAACATCTCTGTCAGTTCCATGCCGTTTTCAACAGCTATCAAAAACAAAGGTCATTTTTGGATGGATGGATTTTTTGTGAATGTTTCTTCTTCTACATAAGATTTTAGTCATCTTTAGTTCATGTAATACTTTATTGTCAATGCACAAATTAAGTAACAGTAGTCTGAAACGTTATTGTTAATGCACAAATTAAGTAACAGTAGCCTAGTCTGAAACGAAATGCTGTTTTACATCTAACCAGTGGTGCAAATAACTGACATGTCCAAATGGGCCTTGATGAAATGCGTCGCTAGACTGTTCATACACATTTTAACGGGCCAAAGTTGAAGAGCTTTTGTCCGTTATTGTTAGTGCAAATATAGGCTGATTCATGTTCCCTTGCATTGTTTAACTGAGGTCCATGGCTAGTCTGGCTTTCATCAGACCAAGCTCAATCTTTTAAGAAATCAAAAAATAAATAGCGGCAGATCAGGCTGGGTTCACCCAGCCTAGTCCATAGGCACCCGATATTGTTTAATTTTCCGATTGAGATATACACGCTCTGGCTATTTTAAATGCAAAAATGCATCAGGGAGTTATGACAAAACGGTAACTAACAAACTAGATCCTAATAGAAAGCTGTTAGCTTCCCTAAGCTACAGGTAGGATTATAAGGTAGGCCTATTTACAACATAAATTGTCAATAGGCTATGCTGGCGACACAAATAAAATCTCCAATGGCTTACGCCTTACAGTATCAAGCGGACTTAAACTGTCATATCGTGGCGAAAAGTTGTAATAACATTCACGCAGCTCCATGAGTCAAGGAAAGCGCGAATGAAGTAGCCACTTCTAAATGGGACCCACTACACAGTAGCTTAAGGTGTTTTGCTAAAGCAGCCGTAATGAAATGAAGGTGTCATTGTTTGGATACTTCACACACACGTGCTTTTTAATTTCACAGACTACAACTACCAAGCTGGAATCAAAGCACATCGATTCCCCTCTCACACCCTGCACGCACTTAAAACAAAATAAACAGGCGTCTCAGTCTCACGCATGTATAGGCAAAACTGTATCAGACCGGTGTAACGTTGGTAAATCTTCCATTGCACAGAATGATTTTGTAGCACGTGCAATAAATGACAGTCGAAAGATACAAACAGTGCTGCTATACATTTGCTTGGTATAACCGCATTTATAGTTTTCTACAAATGCAATAAATCAAATGCCTCCATCACTCAACCAACGCTAACGGTAACATTACCTAGGTCCTTATTGATATTACAAGATTAACGTACCTGCAGTAAAAACCAAGAATGTCCGATAAACATCCTCAGATTTATTTCGGCTTCAAGAAGAAATGGGAATTACACTTCATGTGAACATCGTCCTATCCTTATTAGATGTTCGCTGCGGTAAATTACAGTCCTTGTATGAAGCGTCCATTGTTTTTTCCAACCCACTTTTAACTTCCAACAAAATTACGTCTCACTGCAACGATGCGCCATCTAGTGGACAAACGACTACTTCTCGCCAATACTGAAAATGCAGCCATGATGATGATGATGAATATTTATTTTGGCTTTCTTTTAATCCTACTGATTTTCATTTTTTACCGGGGGGGGGGGGGGCAAAATCACAAATGAGTGATTATGAGCCAGGTTGATGTGGGCCCTTGAGACCAACATACCATAAATTCACAGAGAACTGTGTCTGCCCTACCCTCCTTTCGGGGGGTCCAGTCCAGCGGGGGGGGGGGGCTACAGATCAAAACGAAGAATGACGGTTCCATGCTATCCATGTGGGGGTACATGCCCACAAAGTTTTGTGTACCCCGGTCTTTCAGTGTCCCGGGAATCCTTGTTGGTGTACGTCACTAAATGTACACATAAATTATTTTATTGTAAGGCCCCCCATGAACGAAAGTACACAAAACTTGGCGTGCATTCGGAGGGTGTCATAATGATCCTACACTTTTAATTTCGTGCAGTTTTGACCTTGTCAGCCAGAGATATTGTGAAGAAAACAACTAATTTTTTGCTTTTTAATTTTTAATTAGGTGGCGCTATACATGAAATAAGTGGTAATGGGATGGGTTGACATGCCCCCTTAAGACCAACATACATAAAAAAGGTGGACCTCCTAGGCCCTACGGTTCTCGAGATATTCACAGAAAACTGTCTCCGGCCACCTACAGGCCAGTTGGTGTATAGTAACATAAATTAATTTATTGTGTGGCCCCCCATGAACGGAATTCCACAAAACTTGGCGTGCATACAGAGGGTGTCATAATGATCCTACACTTCCAATTTCGTGCAGTTTTGACTATGTTAGGTCACAGATACCTTCAATTACAACACCTCATTTTTACTTTTTTGTGTTTAACTAGGTGGCGCTATACATGAAATGAGTGGTTATGGAATAGGTTGACATGGCCCCTTGAGATCAACATACAAAAAAAAAATGGTCCTCCTAAACCCTACGGTTTTTTGAGATATTCACAGAAAACTGTGTCTGCCCTACCCTCCTTTCGGGGGGTCCAGTCCAGCGGGGGGGCTACAGATCAAAACGAAAAACGATGGTTCCATGCTATCCATGTGGGGTTACATGCCCACCAAGTTTCGTGTACCCCGGTCTTTCAGTGTCCTGGGAATCATTGACGGAAATTTGGGCATGCGAAAAAGAAAAAAAAAAAAAAGAAAAAAAAAAAAAAAATCTGACTAAACCTATATGACCGCCGCTTCGCTGCGCGGCGGTCATAATAATAGAACTGTTAACTAAAAAACATAAACTAGGAACGACAATAGGAACCATAAAATAAATAAAACATGATCAGTCTCATATGGTCCAGTTTAGCCTGGCTATTTATCTGGGCTACAAGTGAATATAGCCTAACATCCCTCAAAGTTCTGTGGCACTTTAAAGTTGGAACATCTTCTGATTGCCTGCATTTCCGATATTACAAATGGTAAAAACATTAATAAAACATGTCAAAATGATGTAAAGGGGACTGTATGGGTCACAACAAGAGTTTGTGCGATGTGCGATGGAGGAAGGGGGGGGGGGGGGGGGGGGGAGAATACACCAGCCTTGAAATGCCATCAAGATGTAAGTGAAATGACATCAAAAAATCAATGTCCCATTTTTCCCCTCTGTTTGGTTTCATTTTCCCCCAAGCTGCCCTTCACAGCAGGGGGCCACAAGACAGAGTGATGCACCCAGAGATGGAGGCCAGACCACCTCCCCTTCCAAAAAAAAGTCTCTCTCTCTCTCACACACACACACACACACACACACACACACACACACACAACCACATCTACCTCTGATCCCACTATAGAAGAAATGCGCCCAAGCGCAAAGAAATGCTATCCACAACCTCAAAATAAAGAAAAAAATAAATAAACACTGGAAATTGAAATGGGGAATGAGGTCTCGTCAACACTCCAACATGTCCCTCTTCAGGTGATAAGTCGAACTGGCCTTGACAGGTAACCATTGAATTGCTTTCTGTTGGGTGAACGGCCATTTTTGCCTTTCCTCCAAACGTAGTCTGAGGCCCATGGGACCGGGAGGAACACATGGGGAAACATTAGTTCACGCTAGGCAGGCAAGAACACATTTGCACTTTGGCAAAAACGGACATAGCGCATCCATGGATAAGGCTCTGAGGGTGACGAATGCTGGATGGTGCTGACAGGCCCCCCCGGCAATTAGGAGGCATCTGGAGGGGTGGAGACGGCCATTGCTGCCCCGTGAGCTGAAGCAAATTGCAGGGAGGGGATGAAAACTATGCAAAATAACCACCGGGTGCATTTAAATGGAAACCTTTACCAGACAAATATTGCCGTCGAGCAATAACTAATCCAGACGCCGTGATGAGTCCCAATCGTCACTTTCCTTTTAACTAAACACTGAAATTGCCCTGCCTGGTGCATCAGACTCCCTGGATTTTACGCCTGGGTGCCCTGGCGGGATATGAGGAAAAGAATCGGGCCAAAGTGACAGGCCTTAAAAGGAGTTTTTTTTTTAATCTTTTTCTTTTTTTAAAAAAGAGTCCCTGTCAGAGGGACGCCCCCACCCCCCCACCCCGTAGGCACTCTGCATACATCCATACAGCTACAGCTTTTCCGATTTTGTGCATCAGACACACAATGCTGTGAAAACGGTTAAAAGAAATCATCCACTAGGCCTACCTGCAAGTCATCAATAACTATTAGCTCTAGCTCTGTGATTTACACGGCGGCAAAGTGCGATGCTGGTGTGTGAAGTTGTATTGAATGGAATCTAATGTAAATGAATGTCGAAAGCAGAGTGCCAAAGAGGAATTTTGATAACAGAACAAGTGACGGTCAAATCTTTGGTGGCAAAAAATTGACGCCGTTAAAATAGGTTTACGTTAACGCCGTTAATAACATGTTTAACTGACAGCACTAAATGTAATATATTAATATATATATTAGGGCTGTCAAAATAACTGATTCATTTCTATTAATAAATTTGAGAAAAAATAACTGATTAAAAAAAATAACGCAGATTAATCGATTCCGTGTGACCTTTGACCCCGAGCCATTCTAGTCAGTAACCATTAGACTGTAAAATAAAGGAGAGAGAAGAAAATGTGCTGCCTAGATCATTGATTGGAACATTTACTTTTAAAAAACGGCCTGATGTTGATAAAAATAAAGTGTTGATTAAAATAAAGCCCTCTGCAATGTCTGCAGCAAGGAATTTGCATATCACCGGAGTTCATCAACTCTAAAGTCGCACATCGATGCAAAGAAATATTGTTGACATTCAGGGGAGTATTTATTTTCATTGTGTCCCCTGGGTCAGGGGTTCCCAAACTTTTCCTTGACAAGGCCCCCCAAATACCACTAGGTTCTGGCCAAGGACCCCTTGATGTGTTATTAAACCCATCGACAATACTACGGCAAATTTAAAAATACATTAAGCTAATCCTAATAATTATTTTAGCCACAAGCACTTTGTGATGGAGCATACAGTGTGTAAAATTACATTTGGGGCTTTCTGCTATATGAGAGCTATCACTCTACTATTCCCAGTCATTATCATGGAAAATAATGTTCAGATATGCGACAAATTATTATAATGGCATTGTATAACAAGCCTCATAGTAATGGGTATATTTAAACATTTTTCAAATGTATATATTTGTTGCTTTTATTTTTCTTTCCAACTTGCTGAGGCCCCCCTGGCACCCCTCACCCCCACTGTGACAACCACTGCCCTAGGTTATATCTGTGGCCTGAAATGCCTTGTATGTGAAAAAAAAAAACTTCTTCCACTTTTGAATTGATTTCCTCAGCATATTAGGTCATATCATAGATTATTATGGCCATTATTTGAACAGTGAAAATAATAATAAAAGAGTTTTTGAACTTTAATGTCACTAATGCTGATTATTCAATGATTCATTTGAATTTAAAATACTTTCACAGCAAAAAATATATATGTGATTAATTTAGATTAATCAATCACAGAGTATGTAATTAATTTGATTAATTTTTTTAATCGATTGACAGCCCTAATATATATATATATATATATATATATATATATATATATATATATATATATATATATATATCTATCCGCTGCAATAGTTGTACTTTCCATTTTGTGCATGCCGTGGACGGTGTTTGGACTTGTGGACTGTCCGGACGGTCCGTGACAGACTTTGAGAGCCTGATAGTGAGGGCATAAATGCAGTCGTACCATCACGGACTACAGTACCTGACCTCACTACAGTAATGTGTGTGTGACCCACAGATTTCCTTTAAGTTCACTATTCATCAATTATCAATGTTAATCATACCTACACCCCCTCCCCTTGACCTCATTCACATGGGTCAAATCTTTAGGTTGTAAAATCCTAAAGTCTGAATACTGTAATACTTCATCCAAAACTCTATGAAATCAAAAACACAGAGAGAAAAACACACACATGTGGAAAGAGGGGCAGGAATAGAGTTGTTCGGAGAGAAAGAGGGAGAGGATAACTTGTCCAGATCAATGCATTTCAATTCCAACCCCCCGCAGGTGGGCCTGCCCATGTCATATCAATCTGGAAAAAAAGCAAGTGAGAGAGAGAATGAGAGAGAGAGTGATGGAGAAAAAAGCGTGATGAAGTGCAAGAGAAAGAGTGTATTGATGGCAAATGGGCCGTGAACCGCGGCGTTGTGTCACTACATCAGACTGACGTTTGCCGGTTCTCCACTTGGCCTTGGCGCTTGCTACATTGTTGGGACAGAGAGAGAAAGCGCGCGCGCGCGCGCGCGCGAGCGAGCGAGAGAGAGAGAGAGAGAGAGAGAGAGAGAGAGAGAGAGAGAGAGAGAGAGAGAGAGAGAGAGAGAGAGGGAGGATGATAGGCCACAGCATGATCCCCCGAAGCACTGGAAAATCTCTGTCTTTCCACACGTTAGCTGCCTCATTGCCTTTCAATCAAATCTCAGAGGTGAAAGGGCAAAGTGCAGAGACAGAGGGAGACAGGAAAGACAGAGATGGAAGGAGAAAGAGAATTGAGGAACAAGACAGGAGGAGGAAAAGAAGTAGAGAGAAAGAGAGGCATGGAGAGAATGGAGCAATAGAGAGAGAGGGAAAATGAGAGGGAGGGAGGGAAATTATGTGCAATAGAGGGAGAAAAGAGGGAAAAAGAGAGGTAGGAAGAGAGGGGAAAAGAGAGAGAGAGAAAATGTGCAATAAGAGAGAGAGGGGGGAAAAGGAAGAGAACTGTGGAGGAAGATAGGAGGGGGAAGGAGGGAGAGAATGGAAGATTGCTTGATCACTGACTTGGAAGTGAGACTTAAATGACTGTGTTTTCTGGTCTAGCCTCCCTCTTCTTTTAGACACAAGTCATAAATATGGTAAACAGAGGCAAGGATTAGAATTTATAATTAGCATTTTTTTACACACAACATTTGGTTAAAATGCACGATTGACTGAGTTCCAGATATAGACATTTTGAATCCCAGAAGATTCGGTAAATGTCAATCTTTCTCTCTTGTACAGAAAATGTATGACAGTATTGATCAAAAAGAGCCGATGGAGATATTTCCTATACTATAGTTTCAAAACAAAACACTCCAACAGATTCCTGTTGGCCCCTTATTCATGAGTGAGTTTTTGCAGGTTTAGGTATTTTCGGCGACTGTAGAGCTCCCTCTAGAGTCGCAATATATTTATATTTTACTCTGCTGTTGTAAATAGCAAACTTCTTGTGACTTATTCTCCCTGTACACAAGGAAAATGATTTTGTTGTGGAGGTGAAGGATTAACAACAGGCAAAAATCTCCAAAGAGCTATATCTACTGACAAGGTAATGTTTCACGATTCTTGTGAGATTTGTCGGGCCGCCGTTCTTGAAGTTGCATGGCTGGTTTTCTCGGTAGCGACGTCTATGCTGTCTATGCTGCATAGCTATGTTAGGTGAACGATTTGCCTAATACAAGTTCGTTTAGCATCAAATTGGCTATGTGAAGTTGAAAGTCTTTAGTGTACCTTTCACACCTCAACAGAGAGACATGGATCAGCCATTTGCCGACAATGTGTCTAACTGTGGTCATTGTCCAAGTCACACAGGTTTACAACTCTGGGGTTACACAAGGAGAGCAAGACACACGCACACACACACACACACACATCCGGTCCCTTTGGGCAGAGAGGCCTTGGGCTCATCCATAAAGTAGCCACTGACTCAGAACTCATTTCCTCTCCTGCTCGGCCTCTGTGGCAGCAGCACTTCTGGACCCCCAGTGTAGCCCCAACAGGTCGGACGCAGCCGACGGGTTTCATCTGATCAAAGGTCTCCTTCTGTTTACCAAACAACAACGCTCCAGCCCTGCGCCTTGCCTGCACCGACCCACCCCAGAGAGAGGGTGGCAAACACACACACACACACACACACACACACACACACACACACACACACACACACACACACACACACACTTATCCCTGGCTCCAGGGAGTTTAGTGAGGGGATCTCGTTTTAAGCACTGTTGTGCTGACTGGCACCCAGCTCCAGGCCATGAACACTTGTCAAGAGGGTCAGAGAGGGAGGACAAGTGAGAGAGAGAGAGAAAAGAGGAGAGACAGATAGATGGAGTGAGAAAACAAATTATATAATGATAAGAGCGATAGAACGATAGATAGAACGATAAGATCGGTAAAACGAAAGATAGAATGACAAGAGTGCCAGAACGATAAGAGCGATAAAACGAGCGAGAGTCGATAGAGATAGATAGATAGATAGATAGAACCATTTAAATCTTCATTTAGCATACAGAAAAAAACGTACGCTTCCTCCTTACTATATTTATTATCATCTTCCATGTAGCATAAATTACAGAAACATTGTTTGAAATAACATACCAGAGAAACTAAGAAAATATTTAGGCCTAGTATCATGCAGTTGGTAGCACCAGGGCTTAAAGCAAGGACATTTTTTGTGCCTGAAGTTAGGCTATCAGACATTTTTAAAGATCTAATATTACATAGGATAATTTTAACAGTTACTTTTTATAGCTAATGTACTCTTACAGGGCTTCTGCAGGGTTAAGTCAGTCAAATTTAAGACTTTTTAGGCCTTTTTATGACCATTATGATTTAAATGTATGACCTACACGAATTACAGAAAATAATTCCCGTTCAAAATGAAAAACAAATTGGAGTTTGTGCGGATTTCTGTGAAAGTCTGGCGATTAAATCCTTCAGACAAGTCTGTTTGCTGCACTGCCGCAAGGACCTTGTAGTTCTGGCTAACACTCAGATTCCTCAGACAGAACTACAACAAGCAGAACGAATGAATGCCGCCGCCAGCGCATTTTTCAGGGGAAAAAGACGATGGTAGAATCAATGAATGAACACGTGTATAAATTTAAGACATGACTAAATGTGATTTATGACCTTGTATGGAAAATCCGGACATTTCTATGACTTTTTAAGGCCAAAATACTTTTTATTAAATGTAAGACTTTGTTATGACTTTTCATAACCCCATGGAAACCCTGTTTTATTTATGCTTTAAGGCTGTTGTGCAGAAAAAAGCTTATGCTAGTGTGCCACCTGCCATAAATCAATACAATTTGTAAAGGCAATGTAATTCTAACCGGTTACCATTTAGAGAGGCCTTGGAACACTGTAACAGGAACTGAAAATGTATGTTTTTACACAAACAAACTAAAATGAATACAGGGTTCCCACTCGAAGTAAAATATAAAATTCCATGACTTTTCCCTGACAATAAACAAACAAAACGTCCATGGCCTACTATATGAATGATACAATATACCAACCAAAGATTTCAGAGCAGCCACAGAGCGTTCCAGAATCTTTTACTTTTTTTGAGTATAAGATGAATAAATGGGCATTGAATAAATAAAGTTGGGCTAACCACAACTACTCAAACAAGCAGTAAAGCTAATGACCAAATATACACCAATTCTGTGTGGAAATATATCTGTATTAATGTATTTTGGCAAGTCAATTTTAAACTGTTTCAACAAAATTCCCTGATATTCCATGACTTTGACCCAAGAATGATCAAATTCCCTTACATTCCATGTCTGGAATAGACTTTCTAAAATTCCTTGATATTCCAGAAATTCCATGACCTGTGGGAACCCTGTGAATATCATTTTGTCTTCAGTCCCTGTATCTAAGAACCTCTTCATGATCTGGCTACTCCTATAACGGTAGAACAACAAGTGCACTCACAAGTGTTCTTATAACACCTTCAGTCAACGCCACCAGTAGCATACTCCACTGGTGAAATCAGATCATGACGGACAAGGAGCCCTGCATTGTTAGGAACATATGCCCCAAAACACACCAGCGACTTGTGTACAATCTGAGCACAGAGAGTGGGGATTTGTGTGACTGGTGGGCCGCGTTGACTGTAAACACACCCTCCTGGCTTGTAAGGTAACCCGAGTCCAAAATGCATAACACCATGACAACCCTCTCCACACCACTTCCCTGCAGGCTAACCCGAGCCATTTGCCTAATGACACAATTATAGACTTAATGACACCGATTCAGTGAAGCCATTACTTAAGAGTGACATACCTGAGATGACCTGGCAAATGACTAGCTTTTCAGAAGCTCTGAAGTGTAACGGCAAATTCTGTGTGCACAGTGGACATACTGTAGGACTGTGAGTGTGTGAAGAATCCGTACACTGTTGCATGCAGTACAAGTTTCGCCCTGCATCCCTTTTCAGGTGTTCAAAGCTAGAGCAGGTAGACACGGAGGGAGGTACAAATAGTTTATGAAATGGCTCACATGTGTACCCTCCTCCCGTTTGTTGGATGCGTGTTCTACTTTGCACTGAATGTGTGTGAATGCTTTTTCCCCTACGTCAGACACGAAACACATTATCGTTCAGTTTCTTCAGGTGACATGCAGTGAAGCTTAACAACTGTCAGTTTTAGTTGCTGCACTGCTCGTCTTTAACTACTTTTACAGGCCTATTGTGGCCATGCTGAATATTAATGCACAGTGTTTTTGTTAATGGTGTAGCATTTACTGGGTATATTAAACTGTGTTGAATTATAAGTAGGGTGCAAGAACAATGCTATTATGATGTATTAGGTTGAGCCTATTTCTTCAAGCAGTGGGAACCAAAGGGCTGATACAGTGGATTCTTCTCTCTCTCTCTCTCTCTCTCTCTCACACACACACACACACACACACACTCATGTGTAAAGTGAAAGAAAGAAATGGATACAGAGGAACGAGAGGGAGTAGAAAGAGATGGATACAGAAGGGTGAATTAAAAAGAAAGAAGCCTCCCTCCAGCCCTCCCTCCTTCGCCTCAACATGCCATTTCTTTCTTTCTTTTAGTTTTTTTTTCCTCTCAGAAGGGTCCTGTCGGTCCTGATGCCGTCGCCTTTGTAGTTTACTGTTACTGGTGACATCTTGGTGTCACGGTGTCACACTGAAATGGGTCCCCTCCCACGTTGTGGGGCCTGCGGCAGCGACGGAAAGTGGGTTGGGGAGGAGGGAGTGGGGTTAACAATGGCCCTTGAGGAACCAGGGAGAGCCCAGGAGGGCCCAGCTGGGTCACCCCACCCCAGCTCACCCCTACCCCTCTCCCAACCCTTACCCTCTCGCTCCCATGAAATTGGAAATTACCTCGGCCCACTCTCACGACAAGTCAGTCAGTGTCTGTGTGGGAGTCCCTCGCCATCGCGCCTTCCATACTCGCAACCCGCAAGGAGAGGCGGTTGAAAGAGAGCGATAGAGTGGGACACAGAGAGAGAGAGAGGGAAAGAGAGAGAGAGAAAGAGAGAGAGAGTGTGAGAAAATGAAAGGATGTGCTTTATAGGTTGTGACTCGGTGACCTGCCATATGTGCTTGACCCTTGACTTTTTCTAGTTGGGCGTCACTCTCTGTGTGGTTTTGCCGACCGGACTTCTGGGAGGCAGAGTCGGCGGAGTTAAAACCACAACTGAGGCCATCGCTATCCATCAGTCTTAGCAAACAGTCACATAAACATCACGCTTGCTCTTTGATCATGATGGATAGTAACATATGCTGTGGTGGCCATGCAAATTACCCAAAGAAACTCCAAGATACTCAAAGGGGCCTAATTTAATAGTGCGACAAGCACTGTGAGTGGGCTTTGTTATGTCTGAACAGGCAGGAATACCAACATTTTCTAATTCATTGACACAACGGAGGGCCCAATCAAGCCTTATTAGGTTGAGTAATTAGTGGATGTGTTAACGATGTTATTCTTTATCTGTCAATCACAATGATTTGACCACACCTTATCAAAGGTTGTATCAGCGATGGTGGGGTAACGTAACTTCTGTTGACGTTCAAACAAAACAGAGAGCTAGCTCGATTCTCCCTTCCCCTCCCTCCTGTGCAATCGAAACTCTCCTGAACGCACATCTCGTCGGTTATTGGTTGGAACACTTTATTTTGCTTTTGAGTGGTTGGCAACACTTGTTGTTAGCAATTGTTTTTGTGTGCAGATCTCAGAGCCTAGGCTGCCTACAGAGATGCGTTTTTTTGACGGCCTGCTTATGGGGAGGGCAGCTAGCGGATCATTAGGAAAGATTAGATGAACGTGATCATTTATGTTTGGCCCTTTTTTTGCAATCGCTGATACAACCTTACGTTCACACAGAGCTCAGTAATTGTTTAACAATGGAGTCAATTTCCAGTCGTAAATGGTGCGGTTTACATCAGAGGAAATGGACGTTCTTGTGCGGGAGGACTGCCTGTCATGAAATCATTCAAGAGTTTCACAGAAATGGTGTTGCTTTGGCCCCAGCCGTGGCGCAACTGGCTGGGGCACCTGCACCGTATGCCGGCGAACCGGGTTCGATTCCCGCCCCGTGGTCCTTTCCGGATCCCACCCCGACTCTCTCTCCCACTTACTTCCGGTCACTCTCCACTATCCTGTTGCATTAAAGGCATAAAAGCCCAAAAAAATATACTTAAAAAAAAAAAAGAAATGGTGTTGCTTTGTAGATAGTCGATTATACATAGACCTCCTACGCCAATCTCATGTGTTGATCCACCCATGTTTGCGCTCAGGATTTTGATCATATCATATCAAGTACTACAAGACTTTGTGTAGCTGAACTGTTTATTCCTTACACTTCCATGAGGTTTTATTGGCAACACTGAACTACATATCATATTTTTAGGTTCCAGGTTGCCAAGTCACCTCAACACAACACCAAAACATTCCTACAATAAGAGGAAGTGCTCCATACCAAGAGAGGAATACAATTCTGAAATACACTACATATATTCATAACAAAGGTCCACTGTGTAACGTTTTCAGTTGTTTGTTAACAAAATAAACATTTCCCATTCACAAATTTGGCCTTATTCATGTTTAATTAACACCACCACCAATTCAAAGAATACCTATTGGCTTAGAAATCCTTAAATTTACATATACATAGCTGGGGTCGAATCTCCATGTACGTGCGCCATTTTAAAACAACGATGGCCAGCAAGGAACATATGTGTGATAGTTGATTAAACATTTGCACTTTGGTAACATTAGCTTGGATTCATCTGCAGAATTGCTAGCTGATGTGAGCAATGACATATAATACCAAAATAGCTTCGACCTAGCATTATTATTTACTGCCTTGCACTTGACTGCGCCTTTAATGCCTACTAATTGACAAACTGAATGACAATGCAATCAATTAAACATCAATATAAAGGTCAATAAATGTTAGTAATAGCCATGATATGGAATATTTATTAATGACAGGACACAAAGACCTATCAACGAAGATGAGGAAAAACAGGTTACCTTTGGGTTCTCCAGGATACCGGACTCGTAGCTGTTCAGACAGATACAATTCAATATTATCAAAATTGTAACTCAACAAATTATCACCTTACAGAGAGATAAGCCCTACACATGTGTAATACATGTTGTAACACCTTCAAAAAAGCCTTAATGTATTATACAACACACTTTGGCCATTTACTACCATTTAATTAATTTGCAAAAACATTTTTACCTGTGTGAAACACACAGTAGGCAAATGCTTGGAAAATGCATTCACTCACTCACTCACTCATTAAGTCAAAATCATCATGGTTCACCTGATGTGCATGAGGTTAGCGTCCATGCTCCATGGCGCCTTTGGAGTGACAGGCACTGGGATGCCATGTTTCTGTGGGAGAGAAGGAACTCTCCGTCACACCACTACAAGATGACACAAACAGCCCTGGCAAAAATCTGGCTCTTCTCTCAGAGGAAATGGTCAAGGAGAATCTTTCTTTTTATCTTACAGTTGGACATCTCATACTGGTGTTGTGATCATTTTTGCAATCACTGTAATCAAGCACTGTAATACACTGCGTGTAACAGATTTAAGTCATGCAAAATGTGTTGCATGATGTCTTTAAGTCAGCAGTCAAAATCTAGTGTTAAAGCCATATAGATTTGGTGACACACACACACACACACACACGTTTGCCCATGCAAAAGGCAACCGAATCTGGAGCAGTTCATGGTGCCAGAGTATTTAATATTTTCTCCGTTCACCAGACTAAAAGTAATGCTAGGCTATGCATCACACTGTTAGTCGGTGCATTCCAAACTTACAGAAACTTACTTGCGTTTCATGAGGCACGGCTGTGTGCAATACTAACGGCACACAGATAAACTGAATTTCCACTGACAATCAGCCGCATAAAATGCCTTTGATTAAATCTAAAATCAGTTATGTTTCAAAAGGTCTAAGCTAAACACATAAAGAAAGACTCAGACAACAAAATTAGTCACCATAGTTACTGCTATTTAACTAATCCCTGTGGGCTTAAAAGACAAGGATACTTTACTATAATGGCATCTTGCCATTTCTTATAATAGTTCTCACAAGAACCAACAGCTCCCTCTAGAGGAATATCTTTACCATTCCATCCCTATTTCATCCAGCTATCAAGTACTTTACTCATCAGCATTTGATTAGCACTAACCTGGACATATCTAGACCGTTTGACTGAATTTTATCATTTTAGAAACAATTCATAATTTGTCAGAAACAATTTAACAGTTTAGAAATGTTAAACACAGAATTGCTGTCAACACAAAAGGAAAAAAAAAAAACTAAAAGCATAACCAGACAGCAACCAGTGTCCTTCTGAGTGAGAAGCAAATGTTTGATGGCCAAAAGCCTCTGGTTTCTACCTCAGCATATTCCATCAGGTCCTTCCTACCCTTGAAACGGGTGTAGAATTCTGGGATCCTCCAGGGAGCAATGATCTGAGGACAGTTCAGAAGAAACTGGCTGTGATGACGAACTACTAAATGAATATTATCAGAAAGACACCAGAAACTATGGAAGAGCACTTACTTTAACCTCAGGGTAGAGAGCGTAGCAGGTCAGCTCAAAGCGAATTTGGTCATTTCCCTTTAAAGAGAAAGTAATACATTGGTCATTCGCAATGAAATATTTACTCAACTAACCCAGCCATCGCCATTATTAAAATAATAACATTAATGCCTCAATAATCAGACAGCGCTGCGTAAAGTCCTTTACAGAGTGATCTATGCTGTGCTGCCACTGACACACATGGAAGGGAAGGTATAGGCTAAGAGGGATTTGTGTTAGAATCGCTCTCTTCCAGTTCCAACACAAATAGTGAGGAGACCTTACAAAAGTCTTGTGTGTGTGTGTGAGTGTGAGTGTGAGTGTGAGTGTGAGAGAGAGAGAGAGAGGAGAGAGAGAAAATGGGGATTTGTGATATATGTGCTTAATGAAGTAGAGGTGCACAGGGTAAATGCAGTCAGCGTGTACAAAGTAGAAGATACTACAGGTTACTGGACCTTAAAGAGAGTATGCACCAACTTTTTGAAACATAGGCAACTTGTAGTCAGATTACCGCAAACCTTTGCCCCTATAATTGTCATTAAAGAAAGCAAAAAAGTTATGTGAGCCAACATGCACAGGTGGACAACAAATTTACCCGATTACAGTTTTTCTCAGTCGCTTTGGTGCATTTCTCAAATCATAATTAACATATGCACAACAGATTTCTCCAAACAATTAGTGCAAACTGCACCCCATAGTGGATTACCTGCAAAAGCATGCATCTTGCTCAAAATGCTTTGTTTATGTGTCAAAAGCAAGCATTAATACCAAAGATCCTTGATTACTAGCCTCTCGCTCCGCTTTAACCCTCTGTTAATACCAATGGAACAGTCTGTGCAATCAGAATGGCAAGTCATGATGCCATTGTTTGTGTCAAGATACTCAAATGGTTTTGTCTTGTTGTCAATATGGCAGTTTACTCTAAGTTTTTTCTAACGATCAATGTGCAAGGCATTACTATTTTTCTATTTGCTATTTTTATGTGGCATAGCTATTTTAAAACTATAATGTTACACATTGTGTGTGAAGAGGGTTGATTGAATGAGACTGAATATGTTTCAAAGTTTTTACTGCTGACAGACATTGTGACTGTATAAAGAAAACAAAGACTTTTACAGCATTGTACAAATGAAAAATATGACTATGAATATACAGTAAAACACCCCTTGGTCAGCCCCTTGAGCTGTGCACCACTGAACAAATTTCTATACATCCTGAAATTCCTGTCTGTCAGGTCACATATAAGTATATGCTAAACAGACTATGACAGTAGTTTCACATTCGCATGTAATAACACAAGCGATGAAATAAGGCCAATTTGTTTTATGGGGTAGGACTATTCAACAGGGAGCCAGTATATTGCATTTTGACCAACATGACATTAGCCATTGAAAATGTAACAAAACAGCAGACCTTTGTACAAAATCAGTTGGATGGATGTAAGAAATGTAATTTGTTCAAGATGGGGAGAAACTTCTTTAATGATGTGCACAAGTAATAGGATGATATGGAGTTTGAACAAACAGTTTTGAGAACTACCATTCTGATCTGAGAAATGCGCCAAAGCAACTTAAAAATACTGTAATTTATGGGGCTTTCCATTTGACTCGTAAATCATCGAACGCCCACCCATACAACATGTAGAATGAGTTGCTAACGCGAACGCTGGGGTTTGTAGTCTTTTTGGGAAGAACATTGATGCCACCAGTATAGTAGCTGTCTCGTTAGTGTTGCACATTGGTCTAGAACACAAGAACCACAAGAACATGTCCCTCATTCTCCCTTGTTGGGTATAGTCAATATGAATTACTAATAAAAACTTGTTTTAGTAACTCAATTTCGCCTATTTCAATTTCAACAAGAGTGGTCATGTTTCTCTCAAGCCACGAGGGGCATTAGCAGGAGGCTAGTCATGGTTATTGTTTTGTGCTACATGTAGCCTCTAGCTAACTGGCTGGAAAACAAATCGTTACATTGTATTGCACACGCAGCAAGACCGTGCAATGCATGAATTGGTGACCGGATTGAAGCAGCAATGTAATCTAGCGTGTACGAGCATTGCATCGACATTAAAAAACAACAAAGCACAAATGAAAAGAAAATACATGTCATCTTATCTCAACTATGGGCGCAGCCATGTTTGTCGTAAGGTCTTACGGCCACCTCGGGGTACCCTCTAGAACTCCTAGGTAAAGGGGGCGTGCCTGCGTGAAATGCCGCAAGAAAGCTCGGAAATTTACAATTTCCAACTCGGGCGGGTGATTTACGAGTCAAATGGAAAGCCCCACTACATCATTCAGGGCGTCTGTCTTTAAATAGTAACTTGTCTCCCCCTATTGGCCATATTGAAAACTGCATCTGCATTCCTTCAGAGGGTGCTCCTAACAGAAGTGGCACATGTGCATTCTTTGAAGGAACTCTAGAGCGTATGGCCAAATCAGTCACCCAGACATTTAAACGTATACCACTGAGCCACTGGGAGCCATCTGAGAAGACTAAACAAGGAGTCTCACGGCTTCCTGGATCAGCAGAAATAGGTCGGGAAGTTTGGAAGTCTAAAGGTTTTGGCAAGCTTCGGCGCAGTCTTTATGCACTCCATATACAATGTGCACCACTGGCATACTCATTTTTTTCAACATGTCTCAGCAAACAAAGCGAACACATGCATGCCTGCAACTAACCTTGCTCTTGGCGTGTGAATTTTCCAGAGGTTATAAGAGCAAAGTCCAAATTGTCTCCTTAATTGACTTGTGGTCATAGTTTGAATATGCTCATGATTGAAGCAGTTTTATTGATGTAAGAGCACAAGACTTGTAAATCTTGGTGCTTATTGCCATTTAGCAGCAAGCACACCGATAAGCGCTAGGAATGGGTACTTTAGGGGCAGCCGTGGCCTACTGGTTAGCACTTCGGACCTGTAACTGGAGGGTTGCCGGTTCGAACCCCGACCAGTAAGCACGGCTGAAGTGCCCTTGAGCAAGGCACCCAACCCCTCACTGCTCCCCGCGCGCCGCTGTTGATGCAGGCAGCTCACTGCGCCGGGATTAGTGTGTGCTTCACCTCACTGTGTGTACAATGTGTGCTGTGTGTGTTTCACTAATTCACTGATTGGGACCAAATTTCCCCTCACGGGATCAAAAGAGTATATATACTTATAGACTAACTGGTTGAATTACATAGATGTTTCTAAATAGGCTACTTAAAAGACAGTGTAGACTCTCAGACGTTCAATCAATGATTCAGGGATCTTATATTTTCGCACAACCTTCCAACTACTCCACACGGAACAAAATATAGCTTATTGCTGACTGTAGAATGTTTTGTCACCGACTCGGTGACCTCAAAAAACAGATTTATGTGAAAAATCACTTTTCCTTTATGGTCAACTTGTAAAGCAAGCTGCTCTTACCATGATAAAAATACAAACCTCTCCTAAATAACTAAGAGCCCTAAATTGAATGATGGGCAAAGAGTTTAACCAAAGCTAAAATAATAACAAGGCAAACTCAATTTGGTAATTTAACACCATGCGCAACACCTTAATCACAAACACTGATGAGTCAACGTAGGGGCGCTGCTGGGAGGGGGAAAGTTAGGACGATTCTAAGGACCCAGCACTGACAGGGGGCCCCTAGAGAGCCACCCCCCACCCCCATAAATACTATATATTATCGGGGGCCCCAGAATTATTGTCTGTCATAGGGCCCAAATTATCTAGCAGCGCCCCAGAGTCAACGTAATATTCCTACCTGTGCCACAAGATAAATCTATTATAAAGATAATTTGTCCGACTTTGCCCTAAATGTGCACTGCGCATACCTTCCCTGTGGCCCCATGGGAGACGTACTGGGCCCCCTCCTGGCGAGCTATCTGCACCTGCCTGCGGGCGATGCAGGGCCGCGCCACCGAGGTGCCCAGCAGGTAGCGGTCCTCGTACATGGCGTTGGCTTGGACTGATGGCCAGATGAACTCCTCCACAAACTCAGCTCGCACATCCTCAATGAACACCTGTGATGAGTCAATGAAAGAAATAGTCACATGCTGGGGACAAGGAGTCACTGAATTAAAGTTTCTTAATTAATTTTTATTCTTTTTAATAATTTTATTCTATGTACTTTAAATTGTATATACTGACTTTTATATATATTTTTTATCTTTTCTTCATCTGTTTTTTTATTTTTCATGAAATATGCTTTTTGGCTTGTATTCTGTGTTCCCTAAGTATGGATCAAGGCCTGTGCCCCCAGCATGCGACCCATATTAGTAATGGCTTTCCAAGAATGTGACTTGCTACATGATCTACCAAAGCTCTGCCTAGAACAACTTACGATCAACAGGATCTTAGCATGCATACAAATGTTGAGTCACTCCATGGAAAATCCATGGAAATGTACATATTTTAACTCAAATGTTGTATTTGTATGAGTATTTGGCACCCCCGAGTGCAACTTCTACTGGTGTTTTACACTAAATGTGCTGCTCCCTTTCTCCATTCAATATCTGTTGTTTCTGGTACATGATATTATACAGAGATGGGCAAAAATACATCAAAATATACTTTAAAATAAAATATCAAATACTCTTATTTTAAGTTTATCAAAATGAACAACAAAATACAGCAGCCACATGATATATAAAAATAAATACTGTACAAATACTGTATTTTTGTATTTCTGTGAGTATTTTTGTACTCACACAGAATGTGACCAGACGTCCTGATTTAACCGGGACAGTCCCGATTTTGTAGTAGCCTAAAGCGTCCGGAGCCTGATTTCGATAATGTGTGTGTGCGCGCGTGTGTTAGTCAATCGTAACAATCTGCATATTAATCTTTGCAGTCAACCTTACAGTGTATCTCTGTAAACATTATTGCAATGCCTCGCAATATATGCCTCGTTTTAACGGTTAGGACAATGCAGAAGAGAAAGTCATCATTCTATGGTTGACCTATGACTGAGTTTTGTTTTCAAATGTTTTCATGCATGTCTGGATAATGGGTGAGGGATGTTTAGGAGACAGACTATCGTAAATCCTCAAATTATGGCTGGGGTATTTTATTTACTTAGGCTGCGCAAAGCACAGCACCTTTATTTGAAGCAGGCTTGTATTCGAGGCAGGCCTTTATTTGTTAACTGGTGCGTTTTATTGTGAGACAAGCATTTCGTTTGGAGCAGCATACCGGTAGGCTATCAAAAGCAATAGATGTTCAGTTTGGTTTGGGATTTAATTTATGTTTGGACTGTTTGATTATATTGCTAAATGTTGGGGCTGATGGCCACTGAAATCTGTGGGGTATTTGATGGTTCACTATTAAGTTTCATGTAGTTGAAAGAGTGTCGGGATTTCCATCCGCTTATTGCGAGACCAGGCATCCGCTTACCTTCATTCACGGAACGTGCGCTGTGCTGTAATGGAAACCTTATTGTGTATAGCCAAATATGTAGGTCTACGATAGCCTAAATTGAGTTTTTTTTTTTAATTATGCATGATTTAGTTGAATAAAATTCAACTAAATCATGCATAATTAAAAAAAAAAAACTCAATTTAGGCTATCGTAGACCTACATAATTCAATGCCTCACAGCAACAATTGTGTTTAAATGTAGGCTACTGCTTCAGCCTCTGGCAAGCTCAGAAGGGGGCGGCAAGCGACTGAGCGACGTGTTGGAGACCCATGGTCAACTTTTCATTAGCAACAATATTAAACCAACCAACAATATAAAATATTAAGAAGAGCTCTTTTAGGAGTTAAATCGAAACAATGTAGGAAATTATTACCGGCCTTTATTTGTCCGAATCTGAGGCCCGGCTATAAATAGAATCCCAGCCATAATTTGAGGATTTAGGTATGCACATGTGTTTCAGGCATAGTGCAAGCACTAATCTCTGACTGAAAGTGTGCAGAACTATTGCATTTACATTATATTTAATACATTTTCCCGGGGCTGACATCCCCAAACCCACCGAAAAAATGTCTTACTTGCGATCTTACAATATCATTCCACAAGCCTAGAGCGCTCTCTCGCAGCTGTAGACGGTAATGTTTCATGTAGGGTTCATGTCAGTTAATATGAATAAACATTTAAAAACATGTTCAATTATATATATTTTCATATATAAGTCGCGCCTGACTATAAAGCCAAACTGTGTTATTAAACAACACGCATGTTGCATTTCAAATAGGAAGTGCACACTTAAAACGTCTGTTAAACAACAAACAAATGAGTGATCAACGGTTCAAATATGGCCAGGCCCACGCAGACAGCCAGGCCAGACGCGATTGATGATGATAAATCGGTAATGCCTGAAGCCTCAGATGTCCGGTCAGCTCCACTACCACCAGAGAAAAAGCAGAAGTGTCGGGCGTATCTGTCGAAATCAGTGACGTTGAAAGTGGAGTTGCGGGGGGTGCGGCCATACCAGACATTGGTCCTTCTCCATGTAGACAGACCAATGGCTACACTGGACACTGCATGCTTTCTCTGTCTATGATCTGCAGGGTTAGGGCCTCCTCGACGAGGAGATTGCTGGTCCGCAGAACCGCGGACCGAAAAGAAAAATAAACTAAACGTTTTCCAGAATAGGAAATATTTCTTAATTTAGTGTTCACTTTATCAAATAAAGAGGCATAGCATTAGAGGGTAGCGCTCATTCAATGTGTGTGCGCATCTGAGCAAAACTGTTTAACTCTTTAAGCTACATAGCCTGTCTTTAGTTTTCCTCAACTTGACTAATTAAGAAGCGATAATAGAATATTTGACCGGCATATCATCAATATGTCCGGAAAACGAAACCTCAACATTTTTTTCAAGCGGAAACTCTGATTAAAACCACATAGTGTTCAGTGTCCCGCCGGCAGGACAGTTACACCCCTCCCCCACCAACATTCTAAATCAATTGTATGCACCATATTGCTATGTAGCATAGTAATGTTAAACACCATTTGAAAGCTTTGACTCTTGGGAATCCAAAAATGACAACTTTTTTCATGTACAATCTGTATAGTGCTTTACATTCTCAGATTAATCGTATTATGTCTCAATTAAATTTGATCCAAAATGCCCCCCTCCCCCCCCCTCCGCTTTTGGTGCTACCCTGACCTCAATAAGTAGATGCAACATATTGGCTACTGAAATATTCCCATAGAACCCATAGAAATTAAATCTTCATGTTGTATTATCCAATATTAGTTGTACAGTCTATCTTATACACACTCAACCAACAAAGTAAATGCAAAAAGAGAGACTTTTTTTGTAATTATTCCATATTTTGTGTAGTCAGTCTATATCAGAACACCTGACATACAATCTAAATAGTCCACAAGAAACCTCAAAGTGTTACCTTTCATTTGAGACCAGGATTATGATTTACACAAAGGGGTTCATGTGCAGTAAGCATTTGATTGTCAGTATGCATTTGGATAAGTCTTATGGGGAGTTTCCATAGGCATTTTACAAAACGCATGAGCATACCTTGGTAAATAATGGTCTAAAGCACTCCTATTTTCATTCTATATTGATCTACATTTGCACACAGCTTCACAAGACCTGGTGCTAGGGCTCAGTTATGTTTCTAAGTGATATCAAGTGACCTAGAGGGCTGAAATGTGGTCAGTTCAGAGATGCTTGTAATCCGGCAGAAAGAAAAAACTATATTCTAGCCTCTGTAACTGTTATTTTGACTGTTTCCTACGAAAACTACAGGTTCTCAGCTTTCTACAGAGGTCCAACATTTGATGGTAGGCCCCAAAAGAGGTGGGAACAATGCCCTTGGAAATAGGCACAGTGCAATTAAAAAAAAACTTGAAATTTGTATTGAGATCCATGTGGTTTTAAGGGACATAAATATGAATTTTTCATTGTGTTGTTTTGGGTAACATGGGGCAACTTTTAGGAATGTTGCAGGCCAACCACATAACCTGTTTTATGTGTTCTATATGTTCTGATTGGATGATCATTTTAATTTGCCTCCTGATGCTTACAGCTCTAAAGAAAAAAAAATGGCCCAATATCAAAGAGACCTTGCCAGAACAATAATACTCAGGAATATTGCCCAACAACATTGCTCAGAAAGGTGTATCATCAGTTTTGGAGGAGACATAGACATTACAGTCCAAGGTGTTCCAACGTTCTACGTCAAACTTATAGGTATGGGTGAGCCACACCTATAACCATGTGGTTGATTGAGTGGGTTGGTGTGAGAGCGGTAGTGTATTGTGTGTGTGAGAAACCTACATGTTACTCTGTGAGCAACTTACTGTTAATCTTGCACTGGATCATCTTCCTGAATCTCAATATTCTGATCACATCAAGTCTGGACAAATTACTAGGTGAGCATCAGTCAGAGGCTACATTCATTGTTTTGCACTTTTATGATGTCATCACATCAAAGATATTGATTTTACCAAAAATATTTGGCAGTATTCTGAAACTATAAAAATACAAAGCCATTTTCTACAATTCAATTAAACATATTACAATTATATTTTAAATACATATTTTAAATACATGTATCATAAATACTGCCCTTCCCTGGTATTATATTCCTATAGTGGGTCTCTTCCAGGGGAACACACAACCAATATCATAACCCCAAACTCCCAACAAACAAAAATGCATTGATTTTCAGGGTACCCTATTCACGGGGAATGTTAACATTCAAATTCATATCCCGACCTTTCAAGATTTTTTTTTTTTTTATGGTGGGGGTGCACAGTCTGCTGTGGCCTTTTCCCTCTTCCTTAAGGACACGTGGCACTCACCTTTTTTGCCCCTAGACTCTCAGCTTTCTTCTGTGCAGCCTCAAAGTCCTCGTCCTGCCCAATGTTGGCCTGTTGCATGGAATAAGCACAGCAATGATTAGCTCGTTGCTAGAGAGGCACTTACTGTTTAGACCAATGCAGAGATGCTTTTTTTTCTTTGATGATTACATAACAAAGCAGTCATAACAACCTAATGCATACCAAGAGCTTGTTGTCCACTATTTATTGATTTAAGTTTATTTGTCCCAAGGGATATGAAGCACAGCCCCCTTTCCAGTTCCACAAACAAACCTTGATAAGATTATTACAAATAACGTCTGCATCTCAATGGCAAAACAAAACCCACAAACGGGTTAAAACTAGTTATTAATATGATCC
The DNA here is from genome assembly GCF_018492685.1 of Alosa sapidissima. NCBI lineage: Eukaryota > Metazoa > Chordata > Actinopteri > Clupeiformes > Clupeidae > Alosa > Alosa sapidissima. The sequence goes on from NC_055969.1 coordinate 16,011,441, forward strand.
GTGAATTATCCAGAGAGGATAATCAAATCAAATGAGATTTGGATCCTGTTTAATTTGGTTCCAGTTCACTGGACCGCATGTCTGGCGGGAAGAAAGGAGCCCTACACAGGAGGTCAAGGGAAAGGCTGGCAGTCTGGACTCGTTACGTAACCTCTGCTGACTGACTCACTCCCATTGAAATTCAGAGAGCGTCCAATGGTCCTTGCCTAGCGGACCTGATTGAGCAGTTAGCTAGCCACATTTTTTTAGCATTAACCAAATACTCTTCGAACTGTTACTCATTATCGCATTATCTAAATCAAAATAAATATTCCTGTCAGTACTTTGGAATAATATGAAGCCATAGCTGAAGCCAACTGAAAATACACTACTGGGTGATTCTGTGTCAAATCAGACAGAGTCCAAGAAAATGTCTGCCAAACTGTCTCAGATTTTCCTCAAAGTTTGTCTACATAATGTATAGGTCCCAAAACATCTGTAAAATGTTTTTGTTCAATTCCAATCTTTTAGATTGGTTTTAGTTATTACACTCTCAAAAATGCCTTATCTTGAAAGTCATGTTTAGGTGCTAATATCTAAAAAAATAGCATTCCTTGTTTGCCCAAATGTTGTAGGATGGATGGCAAATAAGTTCTCAGTATGACTAGGCCATTCAAAGTTTGTACTGCATGCACAAAAAAAGTAATACTGAGGGTACTATGAACTACTATAGCTGCTTTCAGACATAGGTGTAAGTCTGGATGTTCTGCGGATATCAAGCGGTTGGGCCGTAGATCTGAACAACATAACTGAACATTTGGAAATCCGAACTTAGCCGGCTCTTACACTACTCCCGTCCTAGTATTTCCGACGGACATTATGTAAATGAGCTCATGTCTGAATAAAGCGAAGAACATGCGGAGATTCTGTTCATGTGCGTGTTCAACCACGTTCAACCACGCGGAGATTCTGTTCATGTGCGTTGGTGTCGTTCATTGACAAACGTTGCAATTGCCTGATGATGGTCATCTGACCGAAACTTAGACTACAATAAAGTTACAATTGCAAATGAAGATAGTGTGCGGGAGCTTTCTACTTATTTGGATATCAGTGACAGTAAGTATCTTTCGTAGAGGTTCACAAAGTTGTACGCACTGGAGGGTCATGTGAAATGTAGAGACCATTGTCAAATCCAGCAAACATAGTCCACTATTGTAAACTTTCAAAAGCAACCATGCTCATAAAATACAGTTTTCACTGAATACATGGAGTATAATCTTTCCCATGTAGGATGCAATCAGAAAACCCTCACAGGCAGCACCACTGAGCCGAATACAAACTCATAAATGGTCAGTTGTCATTGCTAACCATTTATGAGAAGCAGGTCATCCAGAAGGCAAGGTCTATATTGGACTGTAAAAATCATCCCCTTCACTGTTCATTTGAAGCTCTTCCCTCAGGCCGGAGACTAAGAGTCCAATAGTACAAAAAACTCTTTTATTCCTAGCAGTGTTTCCCATACATTGACTTATTTGTGGCGGCCCACCACAATATCAACACTGGCCACCACACAATGATTTTCCAGGTTGTACTAAATTGTGCTTAAATCTGGTTAGCATCATAACCCACACTGTGCTAATTTGTTAAAAACTGTTGCATTCAAGTTAATTCTGCAAACCAACCACCACAAATGGAATTCAATGCTCTGGGAAACACTGCCTAGTGCAATATGCCTGCTAAATTTGCACAATTTTGCTTTATTGCACATAAACTATTCTGATGACCATCTGTCAGAAACATAGATTGATAAGACAGCTTCCTAACTTTCTTAACTTATATATTAACTTGTGTCTTTTTTCCCCCATCTTGTGTCTTTGTGTATCTTGTGCTATTTATGTGTACCTGACTGCGAGACAAGTTTCTCTTTGGGACAATAAAGTTTACTGAACTGAACTGAAACTAAAAATAAACGTTATGATCTCAATACACAAGCTGTCTTATGTCTTCAGTAAAGCATTCATTATGCCTTCTAGTAGCAAACTGGTTAAAGTAGGTGAATTAATACAACATATTACATAAAGTGCATGTTTTGGCTCCATGAGATGTTATGATGTACAGTACACAACAACATGTAATAACATGCTAATAATTCTGACTCAACATTCCAGATTCCTCAAAGCTACTGATATTCCTAGCGTAGCATTCCAGAGATATTACTTCCCTTTTGTTTTCCCTGGGGCCCAACCCTCCACCAGGTTTTTCATTGTGATCTCCCACAACTGTGCTCAATATAATCCTCAGTCACAACTCAATTTGAGGCCTGACGTGCCACTGGGATTAATGCAATACAAATCTTTCAAGAGGGAGAAAGGAACCTCTCTCATTGTGCCTTTCATCACTCTCTTTATCCAATCACAAAGTAGTATACCATCACATCCCCACATGGGCTCCACTTGAATGTAAATATGATCAAGCATTGGCATGGTCATGGCAACCATTCTAAACCCATTGATATTACACAAAAATATCACCTTGATCAAATTACTGAAAAATAAAAATGACAAAAGAATAATTTTACAGACTCCAGGAAGAGCAAAACTAGAGTAAAAATATGCTTTCAAGCACTTTAGACTATAGTTTAGGGGAGGGGGACTAAGGTAAGGTAACAATAATTAACCTATATGAAAATGGTTACACCCAAAACTGGCAGTAGGTTGCATTTTGATGCCAATCCTACCCCACCCCCTTTTCATTTGCCATACTATGTTCAGAGCAGACAGAGGGGGTAAAGTGCACTGCAAGCAGATTCCACCACCAAGCCAAACTCAGGTCAGGAGTTCGTCAAGCCCAGCACAAGCAGTTAATCTCCCCCTTTCCACGTCCGCCTGACCACACAATACCCACCTGTCACCTTCACTACATGTCATGAAGTTGCCTAACCTTTCTGCTTCAGTGGAAGACATAAAAGTCGTAGCCTCTGATAATGTTTATTTCAGCTACATTTGTTTGTGCCAATTAAGCATGGTATGTATCAATCATATCACTTTTGACATTGAAGGCTAAGCTATTGATGGAAAACGTGTGTGTGGAAAAAATGCAACTCTAACACTGAAAGCTGTGAGTCAGAAAATGTAAGGTCTGAGAACTACAGTTATGGGTCCAGATTCCAGATGATGTATGGCTACCCCAGTCTAAATTTAATTTCTCGTGACACTGAAGAGAAACGTGTGGCATTAAAAGGAAGAATCCTGAGCTTTTCTTTATAGTATAATTTCTATATACTAGCACTTTAAAAAAACAAACTGCCATTGCTCTTTATATTTTAGGCATCTTATAGATTCTTAAATCTAAATTGTACCTATTGTAATTGTTTATGTAGTGGTCATACCAAGTAAGCGATTACATCATAGCCTTGCTCCTTGAGCCACACAAGGATACAAGATGTGTCCAGTCCTCCACTGTATGCTAAGACCACGGTTCCTTTAGACATCTTTTTCTATTGTGGTCTTTGCCACGGAGCTCAACCTGAAATGCAAGAGAACAGATACCTCTGGGTTTTCAATCACAACATCGCACAGTTCAACTGAAAATCATATTCTATTTTGGTGGCACTTGAAAAGCAATGATAATCTTATTATTTTGCATCTAGGCTAAAACTTCCATATTGATGCAAGTAACAAGCTGCAAGTTATGTTAACTTTTAGTTGTGTGCTTGTTTACATTTTTGCAGTAGAAAAAAAAACAGCGATCAGAAAATGGACATTTCAGTGACAGAAAATTAAGCTCCCGCACACGGTTTTCAGTTGCAATTGTAACTTTTAATTTGCAACGTCAGGTAGGCCTAATTGCCTGATGATGGTCATCTGACCGAGACTTAGGCTACAATAAAGTTACAATAAAGTAATTAGTAGGGCTTGTTTGATTCGTTTGACGTTAGCATCATTTTAGGGGACAATGAAATTAAAATAAATATTCTGAGAATAATATGCGGTGTTGTGTGAAGCAACATCGATCACTGCCAATGAGTAACGTTGACGTTAGTTAATGTTTTGTAGTAGTAACGTTAATGTTAACGGGAACAGATTCTGAGTAACTAACGTTAATGTTAACATAAATTGTACTCCGCCATCATCACGTTTATACCAATTTTTTTGTTTTTGTCTCAGAGAAATTGATCAGTCTGTGAAAGAAGCCTGAATGGTAGCGACTGGGCAAAAGTAATCAGTTGTGTTAACTTAAAGGCTACACGTTGCCTCATTAAAGTTTACTCAATCATTCGGTAACATTAACGTTAGCTGCTTCATCTGCTATTTTAGTTAGCACCTCAAAGGCGATATGTACAAACGATATGCACCATTTCTGTGCATTCCCCCGATAAGAACATGTACGTGTCAAACACAAATGATTACCAGTACTCATAAATATCTACTTACAGATTTATGAAGCAAAAGCTTTGGTTTCGGGTTTCCCTTTTACTGTCTATGGGGTTTCCTTTCTGACTGTGTTGTCTGTCTTTTGGTCCGCGTGGGAAACAGAATGGATGACGTTTTTAGGCAAGCTTGCCGTAGGAACGCCGACCAATGACAATGTGCCTAATGAATTTAGGGGGGCGTATCAACAGGTGGTAGGTCAGCTAAAGAAGGGATTTGATTTATTGATTGGTCCAGCTACAGGAGGAACTATTTTACCGGTAAATTGTTTTTTTTAACAGCAAATATAATATATTTTATATACTGATTCAATTCAATATTAAATATGCTGATTCAGCTTCAGACAGACAGTATCCTTTCGGCCAACAGCGAACGTGTGGTTGAGCCCCCCACCCCTTACAGCTGGAGTTTTGAGTAGCCTAAAGTAGCCTAGGCTAAAGCATAGAAATGCACACCATGGAACAAGACACGTTGACAAGGACAAATTCTATTAAACAGGCCATTATGGAAAAGAAAGTGAACATCCTAAACAAAAACCACACACACACATACAATTACATGCTATTATATATTATTACTAAACATTGTGAATGGCAATACACCATTGGAAGTCTAAATGAGGTAGTAAGCCTACTTGATATGCCAACTGCCACCTATTAGCAATAGCTAGGTGATATTGTAATATTGATAGCTTTTCTCACATTTTTCTGTGTTTAATGCTGGATCTCAGTGTTGGTATGTTGAACAGGACAAGGTTATGTATGGCAGAGTGATACAAGTGATGCACTGGAGTGAGTAACCTATAGCCATGAGCAGAACATGAAGTAAAGTTGTGTTGGAATTCCATTCTAGTAGGCCTATTCATTATTGTCGTCCATTAATATTTCATGGCGGCAGATTGCCTATGAGAACAACATAAAATCTCTGCTTGTTGCTGCTGCTGGAATAACGCATGAGCAAAGTGGGCACATGCCCAGGGCCCTAATGCTCCAGGAGGGCCCTGGAAAATTTGAAATATTGAAATTAATTACCATCGTATGGTGTGAAAAATCTGCTTTTTATATAATTTCAAATGATGCATGTGTCTGTTTAGTATTCATATTTTGTATTACCTACTACACTACATTCCATCTGTATTTAGCGGGGCAGCGAAGCATAAAAATGTATCACTTTGTAGTGAGGTAGAAAAACTCACAAAAGGGAGTCTGATCATATTTAGAATTGTAGGCGCCTTGGGTTTTGACCCCTGACAATGGCTGACAAAATGTGGGTTTTGTTAAGTGAAAAGGGAGTGAAAGCACAAACTAACAACTAATACAGTTATATATTTTACCATAAATCTATGTTATTCTTCTTCACACACTCAACAAGTAGCCTGGATACCAGACTCTCTGACTTCGCAGAGAGTCTGGCCTAGATCCATTGGCAAACGTTATTTCCTGGTTAGTGGATGCTTGTCTGAAGTTTGAAATCATTGGAGTTAAATCACTAACGTTTGGTAACCGTATGTTAACCACACATGTTGACACAACGATAACGATAGGCTTGCAACTTAAACGTAATCGCTCTCAGGAACGCCCTCTGTTCGCTGGTTGGTTCGGAGACAAGTTGCCGAAGTAAACGAAGTGAACGAGAGCTATTCCAGACGGAGTACTGTAGGGAAAAGAAATCGAGCAGACGTACGTAGGCAGGCAGAGGCCAGGCTAATAAACAAGGTCCTTAAATATTTAAATAAGTAAAAATAAAGCCTGTCATGCAAGGCTCCAACCTCCACACCTGGAGCACTTTTGGGGTTATGTGTCACTTCAGCAGGGTCAGGAGAAGTTAGGCTCGAACTGGCAACCTTCTGACTGCTAGACGTTTCCTCTACCTCCCGAGCCACTGCCACCCTGCATGTTCATGTAGTGTGATCAGATTGTGCGTAGTAACAATTAAAAATCATTCAATAATTTACATTTAGATTTAGTCATTTAGCTGATGCTTTTATCCAAAGCAACTGACAGAACTTTTAGTGAAACACATTATAATTAATAGGCCAAAATCATATGAGTGTTTTTTTTTTACAGTGTCTGTGCCTGAGGTTTCTAATTCAAGTCCAGTGCAGAACTGAACAAGATAAGCATGTAGCTATGTAAGTTCCTGTGACAAATTTGATGTGCCTAAATATCTTCAAACTCAAGTATGCTGGACATAGAATTGTTATTTATAGATGAGATGACCTCCCCACTGTGGAATGGGGGGGAGATAAGAGATGCTACAAGGGAATTCAAACACACCCAACACCTGACCATCTATTGATGTCATTGTGTCATTGAGATATGTGTAATTTTTCTCTGTTAAGGATTGGCATTGTAAGAATATACAGTATACCCAGTCTGAGAACATCAGATTCAGCATAATCTCACATATGGTGATCTTATCAAAATAACAAAATAGGCATTAGAAGCCAAATCCATTTACATTTAGAGCGTAGGAGGTACTTCGAGGAGGTATTACATTTTATCGTGACTCGAAGAGCTGTAAACAGTGTTGTAAGGCGACGAGATGGTGGCAAACTTTTTTAAAACACAGAAAGACTTAAATCAATGAACACATCTACTTATTTCCCTTTTTTCTCTTCTGTTTTCAGTGCATAAGGCATTCAGTGGAGCAGCACCTTAATAGTACAGCGGGTAACCATGAAAATTGTTCTATAACTATATATAACTATAATTCTACTATACTTAGGTTATACCATGAGGTTTATTTTCAGATTGGGAGGGAAGTCAAATTTGACCTCTGAGGCCCGGGAGAGGTCAAATCCAAGATGGCCGCCAATAATATTCAAAAGTGCCTCACGTTGGAACCAAACACAGTAGAAAAACACTTAAGGTGTCATTTCCCACTAACTTTTGGGTGCCTATTCTGTATCTGATAACTTTGAAACCACCAGAGTTCAAGAAAATGCATTTATGTAAAGGTCAAGGTAAACAAAACATCAAAATATTAATTTTTTTATGTATCCCAATTCATTTCTTTGTTGTCGCTGTATTATTCAGTTATTAGTTGTTATTTCATGAGATTTGTGGCTAATTTCATTTCTTCACAGCACAGAATTATCCACAGGTGACCCCACTAGACCATTTTCACAGACCACCTGCAATACCACCGCTGGTTGAAAAAACCCTGCTTTAGAGAGTTTTAGCTACAGGTAGCTACAGGCCACAGTACGCACAATGTAGAGAGCACTTCAACCGACATATTCTAACAGGTAAACAGATTGACTATGAACAAACAATATTATTACATAATTACATAATATTATTCATGTTGCAAATTAATTTAACCATAGCCAGGAAGGAGATTTCTTTGGTAGTTAGCTTTTGAGGTAAAAATCATGGACATTGATCAAAATAATTATCCTAGTAGTCGGGGCCCTGCAGGTGAACGGATTCACACCACCAGACTGAAAGAACGACTGCTTTCTGAGCTTCCACATCTGAGGGCACATTCACGCGTTAGAGACACACTTCTAAGTTTTGAGAAGGACATTGGACCAGCTCTTGTGATAGCCTGTCAAACTGACAGCGATGCCATGCCCTTAATGCGAGCAGCACAAGTAGTGTGCAAAGAGATCCATCATTCATCTTTCTCTTTTGATGGGTCATTCAAAGAAAACTGCCAGCAGAGGGCTGTGCCACCATCTCTCTTGGCCTTCATCAACATGGTACTTGATGGTACAAACATTGAGCATCAGTCTACCACAAAACCTGCCCTAACAATCTCCCAATTGATAGTCTTAACAGTAAGAAGTAATTAATTAGTAGTAGACACAGCCTTATATTAACATGCTAGCTACAAATGTGTTCAAGCCCGGTTGACCGGCTTGATAGGCTACTCTGTTAACATTACCCATTTCAGCCATAACAAATTTCACATTACCAAGCTGACATATCTACAATATACTCTGTGCAATCATTAAACTAGCTTCAGCTCACATAAATGTTCCAGACTGTCTTCTAGTTTAGCTAGGATAATTATTTTGATCAATGTCCATGATGTTTACCTCAAAAGCTAACTACCAAGGAAAACTCCTTCCTGGCTATGGTTAAATTAATTTGCAACATGAATAATATTATGTAATTATGTAATTATATTGTTTGTTAATAGTCAATATGTTTACCTGATAGAATATGTCGATTGAAGTGCTCTCTACATTGTGTGTACTGTGGCCTGTAGCAACAACTCTCTAAAGCAGGGTTTTTTTAACCAGCGGTGGTATGGCAGGTGGTCTGTGAAAATGGACTAGGGGGGTCACCTGTGGATAATTCTGTGCTGAAGAAATGAAATTAGCCACACATCTCATGAAATAACAACTAATAACTGAATAATACAGGGACAACAAAGAAATTAATTGGGGTACATAGGGTACATAAAAAATGAATATTTTGATGTTTTGTTTACCTTGACCTTTACATAAATGCATTTTCTTGAACTCTGGTGGTTTCAAAGTTATCAGATACAGAATGGGCACCCAAAAGTTAGTGGGAAATGACACCTTAAGTGTTTTTCTACTGTGTTTGGTTCCAACGTGAGGCACTTTTGAATATTATTGGCGGCCATCTTGGATTTGACCTCTCCCGGGCCTCAGAGGTCAAATTTGACTTCCCTCCCAATCTGAAAATAAACCTTATGGTATAACCTAACTATGGTAGAAGTTTCATGTTTCTTTCAAAAGTGCACAATTCCCCTTGATTTGAGGGCTTAACCGCTGTACTATAAGGTTCAATCACTGTAGGCCTAATGCAGCCTTATTTTTACCCTCAATGACTGCATCTGAATTAAACTTCACCAGGTATGGATTACTGCACGGGCCTACCGGGCCCAGGGGCCCAAGGGGTCAGGGGGCCCTGAAGCCCAGGCCTTTGCATGGAATCATTGCCTCAATATCAACAAATCAGGATGTAGGCTATGAATCTGATTGAATTTAGTATTGGCCATCCCCAAAATGCACCAGAAAACAGGAAATCACATCAAACAAATTAAAAATGTTCTGGGGGAGGACCCCCAAACCCTCCCTCCCACATATACGACAATAAGTGGGGGGCCCTTAATACATCTGGGCCCAGGGGCCTTTAACGTTACTCACGGTAGCATGGTTTGTTTATTAGCCTGGTTAGCATTGACACTTAACACTTACAGCTAGCTCTTCATGTGAGTAGAAGCACAACACCAGTTGTCCTGACATAAAGGTTATCACCACGCAGTTTACATCACATTCCATTATTACAAAAATATGTTAAGCCAGTTAAGCAAATTGCGTATTGATCAGTTAGAGATTAAGCACCCAAACATGTGACGTCACATGCAGCTGTAGTTCCTTATCACCGTGTTACGACAAAAACTCAAAACAATTCAACTGATCCTAAAAATAAGGTATGACCACTTGAAGCAATAGAGGTGACCCCAGTGCCTAACATATGGAAGGCATTAAATTAAGATCCCAATGTGCACCGAGATATATTTTTTCTAAAAAAAAAACCCATCCACTCCGCTAAACTCTAGGAGATTACTTTCCCTCCCTATATAAAGTGGGTTCTGTCACATTTACATTGTTGTAGGCTATAACGCCACTATGTATATTTATTATATTACATGATTAATTCTATGTATGATCTGTATTAAGCCAAAGCCTATGATAAAGGCATAGTATAAAGCTAAGGGGCCTACCCGTATTATATATGAGTTTGTTTATATTTATTTATTGTATTGTAGGCCTATAACTTCTGTACTGTATTATATTGTAGGGTATCTTTGTCATTTATATCTAATTATTATCATATGTATAACTTAATATTTAGAATTACTGGTATATTGTATGAGTTGCAAAGTAGATGCTGTAAGGGGGAATGGGAACGAGACTGCTGTGCGTGTGCGCATTCTAAAGTGCCCCTTTGTGCCCCATTCTGTGCCCAGTAAACAGTTGCAGATACCCCATCCTGCTGTGTGTGTACTTCATTCATCTTGCCCTGTGCATTCAACTGGTGCTAACCACTTAACATCTGCTACAAAGACATCGTGCCAATGTGTTGTGATCTCGCAGCTGGAGCAAGATTGGTGTCGTGAAGTCTTGCGCATGCGTATTTCTGCCAAAATGGATGCCCGATGAGTGCCCAAAAAGTGTTGCAATATGGCCGCCGAGTGGAGGGACTTTCCTAAAAGGACTTTGTTATCACCTCCTGAACAATGCTGAACTCAAATCTCGAAACTCCCTGATATGCATTGTCGGTGCCCCTGCTCCAGATAGCTCATGTTTAAAAGTTACATGATCAGATTTTTCTTTTTTAAATATATGCAAATAAGTGCATAGCCTATATTAATATATTTAATGAGAAGGAGCCTGTTTTGCATATATTTTAAACATTAAAATAGAAAAAAACATGCAATAATTTTTTTCTAACATAATAATCAACTGAGAACGTTTCATGGTGATCTATCATTTAAAATGTTTACCCTATTCACCTGTGTCTCGCCTTAATCTTATTAGGCTAATTATGCAAATTTTGAACGAATTCCATCCTAGGCCTATAGATGGCATTTCTGCAATACAACTTTAGGGTAGGCCTACTCACATTTCTGGGTTTAAAGGCTACTATTGGGCCTATGGGATGCAACTATACTATATAGCTGTGTTTTTTCTCTAGGCTATCGCTAGGCTATCCCTTTTTCTCGGGTTGGGTAGTGAGGTGATGATGCATAAAGCAATATTCATGACGTGAGCCGGAGCTGCTTGCTCTGTAAAGGTATTTCTGTCCCTCCCAAACTGCATGCCTCTGGGTGCCCCTGGTGCCACCCAACCGGATTTGTTTGTAGGCTACATTTGGTAATACGCGTTAGACCACTTTACCATCGACGCGGTGCGGATCGGAAAGCCTAACTTTCCACAGGAGGACATCGAATGGATATAGGATCATAACGAAAGGATTAGGCCTACTAACTTAAATTAGCTACAACCATAACTATAGTATATATATATATATATATATATAAATGTGTGCATTGGTATAGAAAAAAGTCCGGCGGCGGCTATTTTCAATACAAATCCTATGAAGTCTAGCGTTCACAGTGCTCAGCGCCCTGGGCGGAAAAAAGCCCTCGGGAAAACTCAATCAGCCAAGTCCTATTGTGACTAATATTAAACCACTGCTGCAAAGTTAGCAGCAGCAGCAGAACACTACTGGGCTAGGCTACAGAGAGAAGAGGAAGTAGGCCTATGTTATGTTCTGTAATACACCCTAATGGGCTTATTTTTCCCTTTACTCCTATCACAATCAAACCTCACACAGTGAAAGTATACATGTACATATACATATACAATTTTTGTTGTACAAGTTTCTTGGACAGGGGCCAAACAGGGGCCAAATAACTAACACACGTTAGCCACGCACCATAGGCGTCTGCAAAACGGGCCTGCCTCAGAAAGAACCGCAGGTTACAGCCCCGAGGCGGCCAGTTCACGGAGTTGTAGCTTTTGGGCTGCTTGTGAGCTACCCATATGTTGTGTGGGCAGATCCTCGCTTTGCACATGTGTGTTTGTTTTAATAAAGCTCTTTCTTTGCATAAACGTGTTCCTGGCAAATGTTCCTTTCTTCTATAAATTCATTGTGTCCTTGATGGTAATAATAGTGTAGCATAGGATAAAAATGACATGAATATACAGCATAATAATATATAATATGAATTAATATATATTTAATATAGTCTATTATTATTTTATTATTGGGGTTTACATTTATTATGAGCCAGGGTGACCAATAGTGACAGATCTGCCAACCAATCACAAGTGATTTTTCTTGTTTGAAAGTAGTGGTTTCATCCAATACTGAGTAAGGATATTCAAGCCAGGCCTGGCCAGGCACGGTTTCGCTGCATTCATATCCTAATTAGAGCCATTAGCACTCTGCGAGCTCTCCACATACGTCATAGTACGGTTCCGACAATTTGTGGCACAGACAAACGCAACATTTGCGGGTTGCAAATTGTCGGTAACTGCCGAAAATGAGGAAGATCTCCGGGCATTTACGGGGATGAAAATCACACTTTTCATGCAGTGATTCATGTCCATTCAATAAGTTAACCTATGCTAAACACAATAAATTTGAAGTCTCTTACTTACCTGGGTCACTTGCCACAAAAAGACTTATAGTGACCTTAAGAATTGATTGCACAATCTTGCCTCCAGTTGCTTTCTAAAAAATTGTTTTATTTGCGAACAAGTCTTACCTAATGACATTCCCCCACAGATAACATCAGAAAAAAGTGGTAGATTTACAAATGATTGGCACCACTTCTGGGCTGGATTCTCATACAATTCTCTATACTATTTTTACGTGGAGAAGGTTGGCCTCAGACACTGGAAACAGACACAGTGTGTGCGTGTGTGTGTGAGTGTATGCATGTGCGTGTGTGTGTGTCATACAATTCTATATATTATTTTTACGTGGAGAAGGTTGGCCCCAGACACTGGAAACAGATACAGTGTGTGTGTGTGTGTGTGTGTGTGTGAAACCAGAAATACTAGATGAAGTCCGCTGTAGTTGCAAGAAAGACTACAGCACAAAGAGATGCACATGCAAAAAACATGGACTCCCTTGCACTGCCATTTGGGGAGAATGTCGTGGTACTACCTGCACAAACTTACAGTTGCCTGATTTATCAGATGAATATGACCCAGAGCTGAAGAACTAAGCAAAGAACACGCTGGAGGATCCATGCTGGATTAAAAAAAAAATAATAATAATAATGAATTATGAATACATTTTATTTATTTATTCATAATAAATGAATAAATAAATAAAAAACACAAAAAACTACCTTGTTGTGGTGGGGAGGCGTGACCCTGAAAACTATACCGGTGAGGGTTATACCCCTGGCAGGTACTACCAAGCCAGGCAGTTTTCAGGTTACAGGCCAGTCTAAAAGCAGCATTGCCATAACCCATTGGCAGTAGGATGATTGGATGAAGATTGGGCCGATGTATTTGTCATACATATAAATGGTGTTTCTGCCTATATGCAAATTGAATAAGTGTGGAGCTCATGCATATTCTAATTAATGCTACTGAATATTCAAATTCAATATTCAAATTCATTTCAAAAGAAACTTGTACAAAAAAAGTTAATTGTCATGTATACTTTTACTATGTAAAGTTTTACTGTGGTAGGAGTAAAGGCCTATTTGGGTATTTTTTGGGCATATTCAATTCGTGTATAGCTCATTTGCATATTGAAATTAATTTTCTAAGAAACTTGTAATACAAAAAAAAAATACTTTTTATGGATATGTTCAGTGTGTAACATTTAATTTTGATAGGATTAAAGGAAAACAATAGCCCCATTGGGGTGCATTGTTGGCATTATTGGCACACATCTCGGATTGATGAGAATTTATATTTCCTCAACTACAACTACAATTAGTCTGTCGTAAAACGCTATTTGCCTGGACTATAGAGCCGCAATAGTATTTCTATAGTAGTCTTACAGTATAGTAGGCCTATGTCCCAAAATAAGATTCCTATAAGATTAGGCTACTATAATATTTTGTCCCAAAATACTATAAGATTCCTACAGTACTTTTTCCTAAGGGATAGGGTATGCCCCACCCACTCTTGAGTAGAAGTACAGATATTTGATCAGAAAATGACAAAGTAAAAGTCATCTATAAGCGTCAGTAAAAGTCTAAAGGAATCTACAATTTTGACTCTGAGGGGACTGAAATATATCCACCAATTCAAAAATTTAATCTGGTAGCAGCAAATGGGTTGGAAATTCCATACATTGTACATAGAGGTAGATTTAAACATCTGTGACAAAGTGATACCTAAAAGGGGGATACTTATCGTTAAAGATTCTAGTGTGTCCTCATACCCAGGATTAATTGGTATGAATGTCATTAAAGACTGTCGAGAATTTCTAATGACTCAATTTGAAAATAACACTGCAGACCTGGTTAGTGCTGCTCAGGCCAAGGTTTGGCGTCAGACATTCTCCATGGTTGACAGTATACTTAAGTTCACTGATGACTCCGGTCAGATGAGCACTGTCTACTGGCCCCAAGGTAAGCGTACGACAATCCCTGCTCAGTCAGAGGTAGTGTTAGAGGCCTGTGCACGCCCACGCCCAGATGGTAAGGACTATGTTGGCCTTGTGGAACCCATACAAGAAAACGGGCTGCCAGGGCAGCTACTTCTGGCGCGCTCACTGAGTACAGTGGCTAATGGCAGGGTCATGGTCAGAGTTTTAAATTTAGCACCATTCCCAGTGACAGTTTTCCGACGTTGTCTGATGGGCAAAGTATTTCATGTTGACTTATGTCAACCTATTCTCCACAGCAAGGTAGAATTAAGGCCACTTGATGATGACACCTTGGAGGTAGGGGTTAGGCATACTAGTGTCCAAGAAGAATCCGTAAGCACATCCCCATGGCCTGTAGAGGTGCCCTTGGATCAATCACAGTTTAGTTCTGAGCAACAGCAAAAGACTATTCAGCTCCTTCATAAACATGAAAAGGTCTTTTCAAAACATGATGAGGATTATGGGTATACTGATAAGGTCTTGCATGTAATCCCAACAGGAGATTCAGGCCCAATCAGGGATCGTTATAGTGGAATTCCACCAAAACTTTATCAAGAAGTGAGGGGGCTTTTGAGTAACATGCTTGAGGGTGGAATCATTAGTGAGAGTTGCAGTCCATGGGCAGCTCCTGTAGTACTTGTAAGAAAGAAGGACGGCACCCTTCGTTTTTGCGTGGACTACAGGAAGCTTAATAGTGTCACTCATAAAGATGCCTACCCCCTTCCTAGAATTGAGGAATCATTAGCATCACTAAAGAAATCTCAAGTCTTCTCCACATTAGATTTGGCACACGGCTATTGGCAGGTGGGGGTGCACCCAGCTGATAAAGAAAAAACTGCTTTTGTGACCCCAATGGGCCTATATGAATTTAATCGGATGTCCATGGGTTTATGTAATGCACCTGGAACATTTCAGAGACTAGTTGAAAGTTGCCTAGGTGATCAGAACTTTGAGACTTTATTACTGTACTTGGACGACATAATTGCTTTTTCCCCTACATTTGAGGTCCACATTTCCCATCTGGACTTGGTTTTTAGTCGCCTTGGAACCTATGGATTAAAGGTAAAGTCTAATAAGTGTTGCCTTTTTCAGAGCAAAGTCCACTACTTGGGGCATGTAATTACAGAAGGGGGTGTGTCACCAGACCCGGGAAAACTACAAGCAGTGGAGGCCTGGCCAGCTCCTAAGAATATTACCCAGCTCCGTGCATTTCTTGGCCTGGCTGGATATTACAGACGGTTCATAAAAGACTTCGCCAGCCTTGCAGCCCCATTGAATTCCTTGCTGTGGGGTACATCAAAGCGGCGCACCCAAGCTGGCTCAGGTAACAACTTGTGGGCATGGGGGGAGGCACAAGAGACCGCATTCCGGAAACTGAAAGACTCGCTAATGGAAGCACCGGTGTTGGCGTATGCAGATTTTCAGCTGCCATTCCTTTTGTACACTGATGCCAGCCATACAGGACTTGGGGCAGTGTTGGCTCAGGTACAGAATGGTCAGGAGCGAGTAATTGCATATGCAAGTAGGAGTCTCCGCTCAACAGAGAAAAATGACAAAAATTATAGCTCGTTCAAATTAGAACTTTTGGCCCTGAAATGGGCCATTGTGGAAAAGTTCAGAGAATATCTTGCTGTGTCTCCCTTCACTGTTTTCACAGACAATAACCCCCTGGCCCACTTGAACACTGCAAACCTGGGTGCAGTTGAGCAACGCTGGTTGGCCCAGCTGGCGGGGTTCCAGTTTGGGGTGCGCTACAGACCAGGAAGGATGAATGGAAATGCGGATGCCCTGTCGCGGTGGCCTACGGATTACACTGTAAATGGGGAAGAGCAAGAGACTGCTGCTCCTGCAGATGGGCTGGTGAGTGTGAAACCTGAGGTGGTCCAGGCGTGTATGCATGCTTTTGTTCCAGAGAGAGGTGAGCTGAAGGAGGATTTAAGTGCGGGAACACCAGTGCAGATGGAGCGGGGCGACTGGCTTGGTCCTAGCCTGCTCTTAGACTGGAGGAGGGCCCAGCGTGCTGACCCGGACGTCTCCTGGCTATGGCTCTACCAGGACCGAGGAAAAGCACCCTCTCCAAAAGAGAGAGCAGCAGAAGGCCGGGGGACCCAAGCCCTGCTACGAGAATGGGATCGCCTCTGCCAGGAACGAGGACTGCTATGTAGAGGGATATGGGATGCTAAGACCTTTGAAAAAGTGAAGCAGGTGGTGGTACCTCAATGTCTGCAGAAGCAGGTCTTGGAGTGGCTGCATGACCAAGCAGGCCACTTGGGAGCAGAGAAGGTGCTGGGCCTGGTCCGTCGACGCTTTTTCTGGCGGGGTGTGGCCATGGACGTAAAAGAGTACTGCGCCAAATGCATGAGGTGTAATCTTCACAAGACTCCCAGCACCAAAGTAAGTGCCCCTCTTGTGTCCATACAAACCAGCTACCCTCTACAATTTGTGTCAGTTGACTTTTTATCCCTAGAGGCTGCCCGAAGTGGAATGAGCAATGTGCTGGTCATAGTTGACCACTTCACCCGGTATGCAGTTGCTGCACCCACAGTAGACCAGACTGCAGCGACAACTGCCGAGGTGCTTTGGAAGCACTTTATTCAGCCATATGGGGGCTTTGATCAACTACATTCAGACCAGGGTCCCAATTTTGAATCTAGTGTCATCAAGGAATTATGCACATTGTATGGTATCAATAAGTCTCACACAACCCCTTACCATCCAGCTGGGAATGGCCAGTGTGAACGTTTTAACCGGACACTCTTGGGCATGTTGGGCACATTAAGCAATGTCCAGAAAGAATATTGGGACCATCATGTGGCTGAATTAGTGCAGGCGTATAATAACACCCCCCACACTTCTACGGGCTACAGCCCTTACTATTTGATGTTTGGTCGACATGCTAAACTGCCATTAGATGTAATGTTGGGCAATGGGGATGGGTTTGCAGCAGGGCTCCGAACCGGTTCAAGGAACGAAAACGAAAACCGAAAACGAACGGAATTGTACGGAATTTTACGAGGAGCAGAAACGGAAACGAAAACAAAATGGTCTTCAACTGTTCCGGAACAGAAACGTTATTCTGAAATCCACAAAACCGGTTAATAACGTTTTTTTTTTCGTTCTCTATATATTTTATAAAATTTCACAAAAGCATATCCTATGTCAGGGAGACTATTTCCGGTTGTGCGAAAAACAAGCCCGCATCTACACTGTTAATGTGAGCTAACAAGCCGCTATGTAGCCAACTAGGCCTACCCAGAGCCATATAAAGGTAGAGTTGCGACAACTCCATTGACGCCAATGTTCCATTTTTTTCCAACAATGGCAGCTAATGGAAGCCTCAAATAGTTCCCGGAAGTTAACAATTAATAATAGCAGCAGTGCAGTTACAGCAGTATAGACTGTTTGTAGCCAACATTTCAGACTCAGATTTACATTCCTTTGCCTCATCCGAATAATAATAATAATAACAGTAATAGTAGTAAAGTAATAGTAGGCTATCACAAGAGCCTAATTATAATAATAAACGATGTATCGACTATGACTTTTCTGCTGCTCAGTCATATCAGTTCAACATCAAATAGGCCTAAATTAAAAGAGGCTATAAGCCCAATAAATGTGCCACACGTAATAGCCGAATATAAGATACTTGCCTATCCCATTTCAATTAGGCAGCACACCACCACGAACAAGCTGTCATTAAGTTTTTGCGTTTAGTAGGCAACTTGACGTTTCGTTTCTTGGGCATTTAGCTTCACCATCACGTCAAGTTGTAACGCTCATCTAGGCTATGGATTTAAGTGGCTTAAAGGCAGCAAAAGTGGGATAGTGCAACTGCTTCCCCAAAACAATTCCTCCATAACTGTGTATTTAATCGTTTGATATGTGTATAACTTTCAGTGGACTAAACAAAAGGTAAAGATTTTGTTATCACAAGGCTAGCTGGTTCGTTATATGGCGAAGCATATAGCCAACTTTGTTTGCAGCAGTGAAGCTGAGTTTGTTGTTAACATTGTTGGTAACTGTCAGGGAATTTAACCCCAACATACAAGAACCACAACACGTAGTATGGCTTTGCCCACAAACTCTGGTACCAAGAGCCTGCTAATGTAAGGAAGAATTCCTCACACCATCAGTCTCTGACTCTGCAGCCCAAAAGCTGTGTCTTTTATTGTACAGATGCACACAGAAAATAGAAAGCAAGGCATAGCGACTTCATTGTGACATACTCTTACCTCACCCACCCACACACACAGCATACCTGTCAACACTCCCGTTTTTCCCGTGTTTCTCCCGTATTTCAAGGTCATCTCCCAGCACCCTCCCGTTTTGTTATTTCTCCCGGAAAACTCCAGTAATTTGCATGGCCATCAAACTTCATTTTAAAATCATTGATGAATTCAGGTTGCCAGATTGTGTATGAAATACACCCTACACATACACGATCACTTAGTTTCAATTTCAACCGTTTTGTCATAGGCTAAAACCTGGCAACCCAAATAAGGAAGTGGGTGCAGCCTGAGTCTCGTCGTAAGGAAGCGGGCTAGATGAATGGCCTCCAGAACTAGCTGTTGAATTTAATTGATTAACACATCACATAAACTGTTATTGAGTGTTGTTGATACACTGAACTTGTTCCCTCGGAACCAAATCTGACAGCAAGCAGCTTTGGAGTTTTGGAAGTAGGCTGCAGGCAGGCAGCTGGTGGATACATAAGTGGCATGCGTAAGGTAATGGTAAAGTACAAGCAACGACCGAAATTCAGTGTTGAAAGACGTGTATGAAACGTATTAAATATGCAAACACAGCTCCGGTATAAACACTGACCCCCCCCCCCCCCCCACCCGAAAAAAAAT